>NW_025057776.1:0-6709 GCF_019279795.1 Protopterus annectens | reverse complement strand
CTAGAGTCATGGGGGAGAGGGGCACCGTCGTTATCCTCGGTAGTGACTATAGCAATTGCTGGTGCCATTGCTCTGCTACGATTTACGGTAGTGGCAAAGCTGATTCTGCACGCCCATTCGCATACAGTGCTGCTCCGCTTTGAGCCGCATATCTCGATCGGGGGAGTCTTTTCTATCGCTTTGGGAACCTGGGAATCTCTTACTAGTGGGGATTTTATTATAGATTAACAAGTTGCGGTCCCGGAAAGCCTCGTTTCATGCAATATATTGCTTAAGACAACACATTGACACTCGGGACTCGGACCACGCGGAGACATTGCAGACATTGGCCAGTCTATCTGCAGAAATTTACTCGGTCATATTCAACTGTAAAAAAAAAATTAAGGGTATTTGCACTGGGAAAAATCTGGAGGTAAAATATCTTATAATACAGACAGGAGTAATCCTCGCAAACTATCATACATAATTACTGCCTACAATTACACGCTACGCCATTTACTGCATTTCAGGATCATTGTTGAACTTGATATAAACAAGATAAATTAATACTTTCATTGAATAAAACACGGAGGAGAACACCCAAGAAAGCTGAGAATCTGAAATAGTTCAGTGTCTTATTCCTGAGGGAAGTAAAACAGGACCGGGATAAAAGTTTGCAGCATTTTTAAGGACATGTAGTGCCGTGGGTGGGACTGTTGTGACCTCATTAGTGATGTCACAAACAAGGGAGGTGATTTGGTAAGTGGGTGTTAGTGTTTTGAGATTCGGTCCGAGGCAGGCAGGCCGTTTGAGGAATGAGATAGTGTCCCTTTAAGGGAGATTCTGGAAACTCTGGGGTACATGGCTTCCATCATTCCTATAGTTTTTCACCAGACTCCACACTGGAAGCTTCAGTAGTATCAAAAGACAAGTGGCTTCAACATTGCCATCTTCTAGACTTTCCCATATCATAGCTCTCAACCTCTTAGAGCAAGAAATCTGGAAAAGCCATGAATAATGAGGGAACAAAGGCCCAAAAATGGGAACAATTTTTAAAATATTGCTGCTATAAACTTAGGAAGTTGATAGAATAACAGGTTTTGCATTAGCATGCATTTTATGAAGGGTATGCAGTCTGAATCTGAAATGTCTGTCATTATTTTCTGACTTCAGTCCTCAATGATCTGCCATTGATTTGCTAGAAAGCCACAATTTTATGAGAAGCAGACAAAAATAGGTGAAAGTTTGGACAGTTGAGAGGTATGTTCCCATTCCCCTCCTGCATGAAGTAATTTCTATGGCAGATTCATCAGATATCTCTGAATCCAGGCCTACCTTGCCAGACTCTTCCCCATCCAACCCCCCCCCCTACTCAGGAGCTGTGTACATATGCTTCAGATCTGGGATGGGGGTCTAATACAAAAAATGTCAAGGTCCAGGGAGTGTGGGCTCCCCAACAGCTGGAAGAAGGCATCAAAAAATGAGGGTTCTGCTTTTGGCTCTTAAAGCCTAGCATTTTTTTTTTCTTGGGTTTACACTGTCGTGTGATACATGAGCAAACAAGTGGGCACAAAGTCATACCTTCTTTGCAGACTAGTTCTATTTGTATGGGAATTTGTTCTCTGCCATATGTTCTTTCAGGCTGTTTACATTCCCTCACACCACAGTCTCCTAGCAGATATCCTGAGCAGGCCCAGGGCAGATCCTAATGAATGGTTGCTTCACAGAGAGGTCTTGGACATTATTCGTCGGTAGGGTACTCCTGCATCCGATCTGCTTGCCCTCCCCTCTGATCAGGCATCTTTTCTGTTCCAGGATGCTGAGTCCTCTGGCTTGGAAATTTGACATCATGCTTTTTTCTTGGAAAGGCTAGGTTTCTGTATGCTTTACCTCTCCTCTGCTGCCCAAAGTCTTACAAAAGATCAAGTGGGTTAAACCCAAAATCTTGTTGGTGAATCCCTTTTGGCCCAGACAGCATTGGTTTCCCCTTCTGTTTTATCTGGGTAGGGGCAGTCATCACAAGTTACCTCTCTGGAAGGATCTTATTGTACAGGGCAAGGGCTGTCCCTCATTAACCCACATGTGCTTCACCCTACATTTGGCGCTCTTGTTTTTGGTCACTTTTTGACACCAGTTTTCTGAGGACTTGCTTTTGAGTTTGCAGGAGGCCAGAAAACACCCTACTTAGAAAATAATTGGAAAATATTATCATTGGTGTTGAGCCTGAAGAGGGCTCCCTCTCAATGGATATCCCTACTGATATTCTATTCAATGTTGCAGTACTCTTTACATATGGGTTGTCTTCCACCCTACAATCTGATGTCCGGCCAGTATACAACAGCCACTGGCAGTATGTGGGATGTCTTATGTATGCTGTGATGGAATACATATGGGTTGTCTTCCACCCTACAATCTGACATCCGGCTAGTATACAATAGCCACTGGCAGTATATGGGATGTCTTATGTATGCTGTGATGTCAGCCATAAATGATATCTACACGTACCATACTCAGAATTTTTCTTCCACCATTCAGAAGGTTGACTCCTACATATCGTCTGCAGTTGGATTCTGTGTGTTGCTGCCAGCTCTTCAGATAAGATGCCTTGGTGGGATTTATTTTTCTTGCTACTGCCTTTTTGTTCATGTTATCCAGGAAGGGGCAAGTGTAGGTGTGGAAGGCAGGTTCCACTGTGAGACAGCCATGACCTCTGTCTTTTTCTGTTGTTTAGGGCCTTGTCATGACCATTGATCCTGTTCCATGTGTCAGGCCTTTGTGCCCATGGCTTTGTGTAGCCAACTTTCAGCTTTAAATCTCTACCTGGAGAATCAGCAGCTTAAATGTCTGGCTCTGGCTAAAAATATTATGGAGAGTTCCAGGGCTCCTTCAGCTGAGCAGAGTTTGAAGAGAAAGGTGAGCAAACAGACCCAAATCCTCTTCGGCTGTGCCTCTTACCTCAGACATAACCCTTGAGGTTGGTGAACACCCGGTGGTATGGCTGGTCAGGTCCGGTTCTTTGTTGGGTACCTCTTTGGAAGCTGCCAAGGAGTCTGATTCCAGCACATCCGAGGCACTCCAGATGTCGATTTCTGGTGGAATGGGGGGACCGTGGCTTGTGCTCGAGGACCTGGGGATGTTCCTGCCATTTTATCTAGGGATCCTTCTCTGTCTACTTTGGACATTAGAACACACAACGGCCAGCAAAATATGTCCCAAAACACTTTATTTAGCTGACACAATCACATAAGGATATAAAAATATATCCCAAGCTCCAAACCGGTTTCGGTTTCACCTTCTTCAGTGGAGCACAAAAAATAGTAAAATGGAGAGAGCCAACACGAACATATGATACTATTTATAGTATCTGTTAAACATAGAATATCCAATCAGAATGCAGTAATATGGTCTAATAAGACCTTAAATGCCATAAAGGTGCATATATACATTCAAAAATAAGAATGAAAACAAAAATCAAAATTACATCCACATTATTATAATGAGGTTAAATAATGTTGTGACACTAAGTGATGATTCTATGTGCTATACATAAAATGTATAAGTGTATAAACACTCATAAGCCATCAGGGTAGTGTAGATATATGGTAAAATTAAAGATGGTCATTAATGCCTGGGGGAAATAATGCACCCAAATGTATACTCCAATACTTCTCCTTTTGTGTCAAAATGTTTTCCCATCCCTGTTGGTGGCTTCTGTCACCAACAATCCGATCTATAATAGTGAACATAAATTTGGCCGTAGGGTGTTTAACTGTATGTTGATAGAGGGCATTAGTGATTTTCTTGTTTCTAATGTTACTTCTGTGTTCCCCTATCCTAATCCTCAATGACTGAGAAGTTTTTCCTACATAAAATGCAGAGCATTGGCAGGTAGCAAGATAAATGACCCAACTCATGCGGAACAATTCCCAAAAACTTTAAATCCTATACCTTACTGGTATGTGGCACTGCTGAACTTGATTTAGTTTTCTATTTACTTGACTACATGACATACAATGACCGCAAGGGAAAGTGCCAACCAATTCTTTACCAGTGATGGTTAGTTGTTTGTATCTGGCCCCTCCACTACCATGATGTTTATAATGTGAGAAAATAGAACTTAAAGTTTTGCCCTTCTATAAGAAAATTGGCAACGTGTCCCAAGGTAAGTGTTGTCTGAGAGTCTCATTAGCCATCAGAATGTTCCAATTTCTTTCCACAATTCCTCTGATGATCTGATTGTTTCTCCCATATGTGGTGACCAATCTCAGGACCTTATCGCTTTCTTGTTCTGACGGTCCTGGTATTCAAGCAGTTGATTCTAGTCAAATTGTCAGAACAGTATTTAGCAGATCTAATGTCAAACTCTGCATACCCTCTATCAAGGAATCTGTTCACAAGATCTGAACTGGCTTAACTCCTATAATCCTCCTTACTGGAATTAATTCTTTTGATGCTGACGAAACTGAGATTTGGGGATGTTCCGGACAGTGTGGCGGATGCATACTTGAGGCATGTAGCAACGTGTTATATTCAGGATATTTCCTGTATATTCTCGATGCTCTAGTGTGTTGTCATCAGGCTTTCTATAAACATTGACATCTAAAAATTCAATAGTTGTCATGTTGCTGTTAACTGTGAATTCAATGCCCCAAATATTACTGTTAAGATAATCAACAAATTCTTTAAGATATTCCATATCTGCCCGGCCACACCATCCAACAATCATCAAGATATCTTCGCCAAATATCCATTTCCACAATGTAAATGTTATGAGATGTATGCGATATAAGATATTCCTCCAAGTAGGCTACAAAAGGTTCTGTATATATTGGGGCAAATGATGCCCCCATTGCAGTGCCTTGTAATTGCCAATAGCATTCACCTTGGAAAAAAAATATGTTTTTATTAAGAACATGCTCACACATGCAAATCAAAAGTGTATTAAACCCGAAGGATATAGATTAGATTTTTCAAGCCAAAACTGAAGTGCTTGAAGACTGCAGCCCAATGTGGGATACTGGTGTATAACGATTTTACATCTAATGTACAAAGCAGCCAGTCAGATTCAATTTGGGTCTCTGCTATGATTTGTAAAAATTGTGTTGTATCCTTGATTCTAGCTCTCACATGGACTAGCAGTGGTTTCAAATATTCTGTCAAAAAGGCTGATAATGGTTCAGTAAGTGAGCCATGACCTGACACTATAGGTCTGGCCCAGGTGGGGAGGTCAATGATTTGTGTATTTTTAGGAAGTAAATATAGTGTCTGTTTATTGGGATCCTGACTGCTAGGAGTGCTTGACTATGGTAGTAGATAAAATGCCATTCTCCACTGCACTACCCAAGAAATTGTCAATCTCTTTTTTGAAGGTAGGAGTTGGATCAATATCCATCTTCATGTAGCATTTCTCTCATCAGATAGTTGTCGTGAATCCTTCCTGTGTGTAATAGTCCATGTCAAGAACCACTACCGCCCCACCTTTATCTGCCTTGAGAATCGCTATATCATTGTTGTTTTTCAATTCATTAGCCTGCCTTTCAGTTTCCTGAATGTTATCTTCTTTTTAAGAATATTGAAACCATATGGTGGAAAATGTAAGTCCCTAAGTACAGCCTGTTGAAAAAGCTGTAACATGGGTATTAGCAGGGGTTGGAATGTAGATTTTAGAAATCTAAACCTCCAGTAGATCTTTTTGAGCATTATTGTTAGCATTTCTAGAAAAAATATCTTTAAGTTCAGACAATCTACAAAATTCCAAAACATCATTGACTGTTTGATATTGATCAAAAAGAAGCCAGGTACAAATCCTAAACCTTCCTTTATTTAAGATTGTTTCTGTTCCAGAGTGAGCTCAAATTTAGACAGATTAAGGACATTTATTAAATGTAGTGTCATTTATTTTAGAAGTGCTTGGACTATTCCATCCATTGATTCCAAATCTGACCTATTATGGTGTTTCACTCCCCGGCGATGCGTTTCTTTCTCACTGACCCCAAAAGGGTAGGTATATTACTTTTTTGTAAGGTGAGTGATCAGATGTAATGCCCTCACTGTCAGTGGGAGAAGACTCATCACCGAGGGTACTGGTATATGTGTGCTCCTTATTTTTAAGTTAGGAATGGGTCTAGGTCGTTTCCTTGATCTGGCACCAGCCCCCACCAGTCATATCCTTAAATCTGACTGACTTTTGTACCAAAAGGTCGTCCTGCAGCATAGTCATTGACGTCCCGATTGAACTTTTTGATTTTCCTTTCTTTGGTCAATTTATCATACTGGGTCAGTTCCCTGGATAAAGGCCGTGATGGTCTTGAAACCTTCCTCTACTCTCCCTCTTCCTCCCCTGTACAGGCTATTGGCACTCAAGCTCTTTGTACTGATTCTGAGGACTCTTCTGATGAAGACTCTCTTGCATATTCTACCCAAATTCTGTCCTCTAGAATATGCATCACCATGAGGAGGAATCTAATGGGAAGAATTCCGGTTGTAGAAATGGTTTGTCAAATGGGATTGTTCCCCAGATTTCTGATGAACAAAAAAAAGGTGTTATGACCTTCACCCTTGGCAGTGCTTCCAGTCCTCCTAGCTTCCTGGATGCTTTTGCCTCCTCCACTAACGCTCCAGATTCTGAGGCCCCTGCCTATAAGAGGCCAGATAGATTTCACTAAGTGCTGGATGACTGCAATTTCTTTCTGTGTCCTCTGCCAATGTGGCTGTTCTCTATAGCCTCTGA
>NW_025057775.1:0-6145 GCF_019279795.1 Protopterus annectens | reverse complement strand
GCAGTGGGTTTAAACCTGTCCATTTATTGTATATTAACCTATTGTTTGGGAACTTATTTATTTGTTGGTGAAGATTTAAGTTCTTGGTTCCAATATTTATGGTTCATATGTAAGTCATTTCCCGAGGCTAGGGAAGCACTGGCTTTTAACTCTGGTCCTTTAATCTATATTAAGCTATTGTCTAGGAACTAATTATTTATCTGTTGGTGAAGATTTAAGTTCTTGGTTCTAGTATTTTTATGTTCATAGGTAAGTCAATTCCAGAGGTTAGGGAGGCACTGAGTTATAAACCGGGCCTTTTGCTGTATTAACCTTTTGTCTAGCAACGTATTATTTATCTGTTGGTGAAGATTTAAGTTCTTGGTGCTAGTATTTATAGGTTTATAGGTAAGTCATTTCCAGAGGCTAAAAAGTCACTGGGATACAAACCTGGCCCTCTACTGTATATTAACCTATTGTCTAAGAACTTTTTATTTATCTGTTGGTGAAGATTTAAGTACTTGGTTCTAGTATTTTTATGTTCATAGGTAAGTCAATTCCAGAGGTTAGGGAGGCACTGGGTTTTAAACCTGGCCTTTTACTATATATTAACCTATTGTCTAGGAACATATTATTTATCTGTTGGTGAAGATTTAAGTTATTGGTTCTAGTATTTATGGGTTCATAGGTAAGTCAATTCCAGAGGTTAGGGAGACACTGGTTTATAAACCTGGCCCTTTACTGTATATTAACCTATTGTCTAGAAACATATTATTTATTTGTTGGTGAAGATTTAAGTTCTTGGTTCTATTATTTATGGTTCATAGGTAAGTAATTTCCCATGGCTAGGGAAGCACTAGGTTTTCACCCTGGCCCTTTACTCCATATTAACCTATTGTCTAGGAAATTTATATTTATCTGTTGGTGAAGATTTAAGTTCTTCGTTCTAGTATTTGTAGGTTCATAGTAAGTGATTTCCAGAGGCTAGGGAGGCACTTGGTTATAAACCTGGCCCTTTACTGTATATTAAACTATTATCTAGGAAGTTATTGTTTATCTGTTGGGGAATATTTAAGTTCTTGGTTCTAGTCTTTATAGGTTCATAGGTAAGTCAATTCCAGAGGTTAGGGAGGCACTGTGTTATAAACATGGCCCTTTAGTGTATATTAACCTATTGTCTAGGAACTTTTAATTATCTGTTGCTAAAATTTTTAATTCTTGGTTCTAGTATTTAAAGGTTCATTGGGAAGTCAATTCCAGAGGTTAGGGTGGCACTGGGTTATAAACCGGTCCATTTATTGTATATTAACCTATTGTCGAGGAACTTATCATTGATTTGTTGGTGAAGATTTCACTTCTTGGTTCTAGTATTTATGGTTCATAGGTAAGTCATTTCCCGAGGCTAGGGAAGCACTGGGTTTTAACCCTGGCCCTTTAATGTATATTAAGCTATTGCCTAAGAACTTATTCTTTATCTTTTGGTGAAGATTTAAGTTCTTGGTTCTAGTATTTTTAGGTTCATAGGTAAGTCTATTCCAGAGGTTAGGGAGGCACTGAGTTATAAACGTGGCCTTTTACTGTATATTAACCTTTTGTCTAGCAACGTATTATTTATCTGTTGGTGAAGATTTAAGCTATTGGTTCTAGTATTTATCGGTTCATAGGTAAGTCAATTTCAGAGGTTAGGAAGGCAAGGGGTGTAATCCTGGCTCTTTACTGTATAATAACCTATTTTCTAGGAACTTATTATTTATCTGTTGGTGAAGATTTAAGTTCCTGGTTCTGGTATTTATAGGTTCATAGGTAAGTCATTTCCAGAGGCTAAAAAGTCACTGGGTTATAAAATTGGTCTTTTACTGTATATTAACCTATTGTCTGGGAACTTATTATTTGTCTGTTCATGAATATTTAAGTTCTTGGTTCTAGTATTTATAATTTCCTAGGTAAGTCAATTTCAGAGGTTAGGGAGGCACTGGGTTATAAACCTGGCTGTTTACTGTATATTAACCTGTTGTCTAGGAACTTATTATTTATCTGTTGGTGAAGATTTATGTTCTGGGTTCTACTATTTATAGGTTCATGGGTAAGTCAATTCCAGAGGTTAGGGAGGCACGGGGTTATAATCCTGGCCCTTTACTTTATATTAACCTATTGTCTAGGAACTTATTATTTATCTGTTGGTAAAGATTTAAGTTCTTGGTTCTAGTATTTATAGGTTCATAGGTAACTCAACTCTAGAGGTTAGGGGAGCTACATTGGTTTGTAAACACAATGGCCATTTACTGTATATATTAACTTATTATTTATTTGTTTGTGATGATTTTAGTTCTTGAGTTTTCTAGTATTTATATGTTAATATGTAAGTCAATTCCAGAAGTTAGGAAGCACTGGAATGTATATTAACCTATTGTCTAAAAACTTATTATTTATATGTTGGTGAAGATTTAAGTTATTGTTTCTAGTATTTATAGGATCATAGGTAAATAAATTCCAGAGGTTAGGGAGGCACTGGGTTATAATCCTGGCCCTTTATGCATATTAACCTATTGTTTAGGAACATATAATTTATCTGTTGGTGAAGATTTAAGTTCTTGGTTCTAGTATTTATAGGTTCATAGGTAACTCAACTCTAGAGGTTAGGGAGGCACTGGGTTGTAAACCTGGCCATTTACTGTATATTAACTTATTATTTATTTGTTTGTGATGATTTAAGTTCTTGGTTCTAGTATTTATATGTTAATATGTAAGTCAATTCCAGAAGTTAGGAAGCACTGGAATGTATATTAACCTATTGTCTAAAAACTTATTATTTATATGTTGGTGAAGATTTAAGTTATTGTTTCTAGTATTTATAGGATCATAGGTAAATAAATTCCAGAGGTTAGGGAGGCACTGGGTTATAATCCTGGCCCTTTATGTATATTAACCTATTGTTTAGGAACATATAATTTATCTGCTGGTGAATATTTAAGTTCTTGGTTCTAGTATTTATAGGTTCATAGGTAAGTCATTTCCAGAGGCTAGGGAGGCACTGGGATATAAGCCTGGCCCTTTATTGTATATTAACCTATTGTCTCGGAACTTATTATTTATCTGTTAGGGAAGATTTAAGTTCTTGTTTCTAGTATGTATAGGTTCATAGGTAAGTCAATTCCAGAGGTTAGGGACGCACTGGGTTGTAAACCTGGCCCTTCACAGTATATTAACCTATTGTCTAGGAACTTAGCATTTATTTGTTGGTGAAGATTTAAGCTCTTGGTTCTAGTATTTATGGTTCATAGGTAAGTTATTTCCCGAGGCTACGGAGGCACTGGGTTTTAACCCTGGCCTGTTACTCTATATTAACCTATTGTCTAGGAACTTATTATTTATCTGTTGGTGAAAATTCAAGTTCATTCTTCTAGTATTTATAGGTTCATAGGTAAGTCAATTCCAGAGGTTAGGGAGGCACTGGGATATAAACCTGGCCCTTTTGTTGTATATTAAGCTATTGTCTAGGAACTTATTATTTATCTGTTGTTGAAGATTTAAGTTCTTGGTTCTAGTATTTATAGGTTCATAGTAAGTCATTTCCATAGGCTAGGGAGGCACTTGGTTATAAATCGGGCCCTTTACTGTATATTAACCTATTGTCTAAGAACTTATTATTTATCTGTTAGTGAAGATTTAAGTTCTTGATTCTATTATTTATAAGTTCATAGGTAAGTCAATTTCAGAGGTTGTGGAGGCACTGCATTATAAACATGGCCCTTTACTGTATATTAACCTATTGTCTAGGAACTTATTATTTATCTGTTGCTAAAAATGTTAATTATTGGTTCTAGTATTTATAGGTTCATAAGTAAGTCAATTCCAGAGGTTAGAGTGGCACTGGGTTATAAACCTGGCTCTTTATTGCATATTAAACTGTTGTGTAGGAGCTTATTATTTATCTGTTGGTGGATATTTAAATTTTTGGTTCTAGTATTTATAGGTTCATAGGTAAGTCAATTCCAGAGGTTAGGGTGCCACTGGGTTATAATCCAGCTCTGCTGTATGTCAATTCTTGGTTCTAGTATTTTTATGTTCATTGGTAAGTCAATTCCAGAGGTTAGGGAGGCACTGTGTTATAAACCTGGCCCTTTCACACCATACATATTAACCTATTGTCTAGGAATGATATTATTTATGTGTTGGTGAAGATTTAAGTTATTGGTTCTAGTATTTATAGATTCATAGGTAAGTCAATTCCAGAGGTTAGGGAGGCACGGGGTTATAACCCTGGCCCTTTACTATATAATAACCTATTTTCAAAGAACTTATGATTTATCTGTTGGTGAAGATTTAAGTTCTTGGTTCTACTATTTATAGGTTCATAGATAAGTCATTTCCAGAGACAAGGGAGTCACTGGGTATAAACCTGTCCCTTTACTGTATATTAACCTATTGTCTAGGAATTTATTATTTGTCTGTTTGTGAAGATTTAAGTTCTTGGTTCTAATATTTATAAGTTCATAGGTAAGTCAATTCCAGAGGTTAGGGAGGCACTGGGTTATAAACCTGACCCTTTACTTTATATTAACCTTTTTGTCTAGGAAGATTTAAGTTCTGGGTTCTACTATTTATAGGTTCATAGGTAAGTCAATTCCAGAGGTTAGGGTAACTAGATTTATAAATATAGCCTTTATTGTATAATAACAATTGTCTGAACTTATTATTTATCTATTGGTAAAGATTTAAGTTCTTGGTTATTCAATTGTTTATAAGTTCATAGAGTAAGTCAGTTCCCGAGGCTAGGAAGGGCACTGGGTTATAAAGCTGGCCCTTTACTGTATATTAACCTATTGCCTAGGACCTTTTTATTTATCTGCTGGTGAAGATTTAAGTTCTTGGTTCTAGTATTTATAGGTTCATAGTAATTAATTTCCAGATGCTAGTGAGGCAATTGAAGATTTATAAATCTCTGGCCTTTTGCTGTTTATTAACCTACTAATAGTTACTTATTATTTATCTGTTTGTGAAGCTTTAAGTTCTTGGTTCTAGTATTTATAGGTTCATAGTTTAGTCAATTCTAGAGATTATGGGTGCACTGGATTATAATCCTGGCCCTTTACTGTATATTAACCTAGTGTTTAGGAACTTATTATTTATCTGTTAGCAAAGATTTAAGTTATTAGTTCTACTATTTATAGGTTAATAGGTATGTCAACTCCAGAGGGTAGGGTGGCACTGGATTATTAACCTGGTACTTTATTGCATATTAACCTATTATCTAGGAACTTATTATTTGTCTGTTGGTAAAAATTTAAGTTCTTTGTTCTAGTATTTATAGGTTCATAGGTAAGTCAATTCCATAGGTTAGGGAGGTACTGGGCTATAAACCTGGCCCTTTACTGTATATTAACCTATTGTCTAGGAACCTATTATTTATCTGCTGGTGAAGATTTAAGTTCTTGGTTCAATGTTTATAAGTTTCATGGGTAAGTCAATTCAGAGGTTAGGGAGGCACTGGGTTATAAACTTGGCCCTTTACTGTATATTAACCTATTGTCTAGGAACTTAGTATTCATCTGTTGGTCAAGATTTGAGTTCTCGGTTCTAGTATTTATACATTCATAGGTAAGTCAAGTCCAGAGATTAGGGAGGCACTGGGTTATAAACCTGGCCCTTTACTGTATATTAACCTATTTTCCAGGAACTAAGTATTTCTCAGTTGGTCAAGTTTAAGTTCTTGGTTCTAGTATTCATAGGTTCATAGGTAAGTAATTTCTAGAGGCTAGGGAGTCACTGGGTTATAAACCTGGCCCATTTCTGTATATTAACCTGGCCTACAAGACTTATTATTTGTCTGCTAAATAGATTTAAGTTCTTGGTTCAGTATTTATAGGTTCATGGGTGGAATCAATTCTAGAGGTCAGGAAATTGCTGGATTGCCAATCCTGGCCCTTTACAGCACATTAACCTATTGTCTAGGAACTATTTATTTATCTGTTGGTGAAGATTTAAGTTCTTGGTTCTACTATTTATAGGTTCATAGGTAAGTCAATTATAGAGGTTAAGGAGGCACTGGGTTGTAAACCTGGCCCTTTACTGTGTATTAACCTATTGTCTATAAACTTATTATTTATTTGTTTGTGAAGATTTAAGTTCTTGGTTCTAGTATTTATATGTTCATGAGCAAGTCATT
>NW_025057774.1:0-6185 GCF_019279795.1 Protopterus annectens | reverse complement strand
CCTCCCAAACAGTGGTATCATTGCATTGCATAACACATGATGCAACTGTGTCAGTACATGGGTACTCTGCACAATGATGTAGAGCATACAGTCCACTGGTCAAGGGTAAATGGTGTTGTACTATTATATGTCCTCCCAAATGTATGGATGTTTTTCCGGCATGGTGGTGTCTGAGGGTACATCTAGAATGCAGCTTTTGACACTGTGTCCTGCACCTGACTATCTGTGATCCCTTTTTTGTGGGAGTACTGGTCACATGAGTGGTTTTATTTTGGGGGACACCACCACCTGGAGTGGTCCCCCTTATGGCCACATGTCTGGTTCTGAGGTATATGGTGGTAGTGCAGGCAACAGAGCCTTCAGCCAGGTGTTCCTCCCCACAGATGTCAGTACCCATTGTTGGATCTACAGTGAGCAGCGGATTGCACACATCTAGCACTGGTTAGCATAAAAAAATGCAGTTCCCCAGGTGTCAGGGTGTTATCCTGTGTTTAGGACTTTTGGGGGCCTTTTGGGAAATGGCCAAACCCCTTTTAATTGGGTATGTAAAAAAAAAAAAAAAAAACCCCCCCCCCCCCTTGGTTTTTTTTCCATTCCCCCTGAAACATATGAAAGTAAAATTTTGGGGGAAAGGCCTGGTAAAAAGGCAGCATTTTTATAAATGCAAATAGGCACTCCTTAAAATAAACACAACAGGGATGTGTTGTCAATGTAAAGCATACGTGGCCCTTGTTTAGAATGGGCTTTCCAAACACGGAACATGATATAACCGTGTAGATAATGTGTCAGCCCGGGCTACAAGGGGACACCCAAAACACCATTTTTGGCTTTGGGGGGCATGGCCATTGTAACTGTTTTGGGTAGTAGTCATCCATTCCCAAAGGGGATACCCCGTTTACATGGATTCCTACTAAAAACAGGTTCACAGGTATGTACATCTTTTCCAGTATCCTTGTTGATGTCATTCGGGTCATAATGACAGCCTTGAAATGTGTAGTCTTTGGCCCGCATGTAGTATTGTAATAGTGATCTGTAGATGACGTTTATCCACCACTGTGTGTGTGTGTGTGTGTGTGTGTGTGTGTGTGTGTGTGTGTGTGTGTGTGTGTGTGTGTGTGTGTGTGCGTGTGTGTCTGGCTGCCTGAGGACAGAATAATGCTTTTAGACTGCTCACACTCCATACAATTCCTATACCCGACTGTGGCAAGGCTGATGATGTCACCCACCTAGAAATACACCTCTGGGGGTGCTGTGACTTAATAATATTGGTAGAGCATTATGCAACTGCATAAAACTGTAGTGTGATAAAGTAGTTAGGTCGGTGTTATAATCTCAGACTTGTGTGTGTGTGTTGTTCCATCTGTCTGAGGACTGAATAATGCTTTAGACTGCTCACACCCATACATTATACCCACCTTTGGCAAGGTGATGATGTCACCCACCTAGAAATACACCTCTGGGAATGCCCCAGTAATCTGTAGCATGTTTTGTAACGGGGAATGCTTAGGGGATAAAGTAGTTAGGTGTTTAACCCAGACTTGCCAACATGTGTGTGTGTGTGTGTGTGTGTGTGTGTGTGTGTGTGTGTGTGTGTGTGTGTGTGTGTGTGTGTGTGTGTGTGTGTGTGTGTTGTTTTTTCCTATCAGAAGCCTGAAAGACTATAAGCCTGAAATAAAATCCTGCCAGCCTGACTCAAATTAAAACCCATCCTGAACTCACTTGACAAAAATAGACATGTTGACATCATTGTGGCTTTGCTATTGCCCTGTGGTGTTGGGTCCAGTGTTATGTTGGTTTTATGTTAGGTTAATTTGAGATTCATTAATGTATGCTAGTGACAAAATATTATTTAAGTGACTTATTACCTCAGGTGACATGTACACCTTAGGTTAGTTAGTCAAGGTCATAGATAAGTGTCTTTGTAGGCATATTAGCATTAGTGTGGGTTTTGGGTTTCAGATAGTCAGGTTTGGTTTTGGGATTTGTGTGTGTGTGTGTGTGTGTGTGTGTGTGTGTGTGTGTGTGTTGTCTCCATCTGCCTGAGGACTGAATAATGCTTTTAGACTGTTCACACTCCATACAATTGCTATACCCACCTTTGCCAAGGCTGATGATGTCACCCACCTAGAAATACACCTCCGGGAGTAGTGGGACCCAGTAATCTTGGTAGCGCATTCTGCAACTGCGTAATGCTGTAGTGTGATAAAGTAATTAGGTCTGTGTTCTAATCCCAGACTTGCCAACTCTCTGTGTGTTTGTCTCCGTCTGCCTGAGGATTGAATAATGCTTTTAGGCTGCTCACACTCCATACAATTCCTATACCCACCTTTGGCAAGGCTGATGATTTTGCCCACCTAGAAATACACCTCTGGGAGTGTTGTGACCCAGTAATCTCAGTAGCGTGTTCTGTAACTATGTAATACTGTAGTGTGATAAAGTAAAAAGGTCAGTGTTCTAATCCTAGACTTGCCAACTGTGTGTGTGTGTGTGTGTGTGTGTGTGTGTGTGTGTGTGTGTGTGTGCCTGCATGAGACAAGTACAGTGCTTTGTAGAGTATGCACTCTCTGTACAAATCACATGACCACCTTTGTCAATCCTGCTGTTGTCATCCACCTAGGAATACACATGTAGGAGTGCTGTAACCCAGTAATCGCTGTAGCATGTGCCCTAAACACATATTGCTGCAGTATGATATGATAGGTTGGGGGTTGAATACAGGACATGGAAAGTGTGTGTGTTTGGCTGTAAGAGCCTGTGTAGAGGTGGCTGTGAGTGTCTAACCACTGGATATGTTAGAGAGTGGATTTTGTAGTTTTCCTATATGGTGTCCATCTCATGACACATTGGCCACCTCATGAGGAATACAGCTGTCAGTCAGCCATGGGACTGTGTTGGCAAGCCATACCCCTATATCTGGCAAAAGGCCTGGTGAACAAAGTATGCAACCCCACTAGTACCCGGTATATGTCCTGCACCCATGTACAAACACACTTGCCTATGATATCCCGCTATGTTGCTAGTACCATGCACATTGATGACAGATAGTAGGTGTGGTGTGAATGCAGTGGGCTGCAGAGGACATGGCACCCTGTACAGTGGTACAATAGGCACATATTTGCGGACAATGTGCCTTCACTATGCTCCCCACTGGATGCCTGCAACATATGTGGTGCCATCAAATGTGATCCACAGAGGCCATACAATGCCGTACACATGTGCTCTGTATGGACTAATGCCACCGACACCAGGGAATACCTGTATCGTGCTATCAATGCAGGTGCAGGGTCGACCTGCTGACTATAAGCTGGTTTTGCCACATCAGGCCAGTATTGGCATATGGGGGATAACAGTCTGTGTACACAACATGTGCCTGCCAAACCAGGTACACCTGTGCATGGCACTGTACAGTATTGTAGGACATACACGTCCCAGGCAATGTCCATGTGAAGGACTATCAAATACAGACATGGCATGCATTGCAAAGCTATGGCCATACACATTGGTAACCAGGATGTCAGGGCAGATCATGCAGTACCCATCTGTGTGGGACATTGCAGACACTACACCCCTGTACCACACTGCATACCATTGTCGGGTGACGTGATGCCAAGGATTACCCCTCACCCAGCCTTGTACAGCCATCTTGCACAGCCAACCACTACACACCCATGAAGCAATGCATACATGCATGTCAGTACTGGCACCTTGTGTCTGTGTGTGGGTTATGATGCTCCCAACCACAGTCACTCCCAGTATAACTCTCATTGGCATACCAACAGATGTCAAACACTTTCACATGCCCTAGCCCATAGAACCTCCAGATATCCCCTGTGGTGCATGTAGTCCTGTGCATTACTGCAGTGTGGCAAACTAAGTAGTTAGATTGTGTATTTGTGGCCTGGCAAAGAGTGTCAATGTGAGTTCATTAGACAGTGTGGTTGTGGTGACAATGGCATCCATTCACATGGACAGCCATGTGTGCTACACCTAATGTATGTCTGCTATATCTCTGTTGCAGATGTCTCTCACATACAAACATATATGTTCTTACAACATAGCAACATGTTGGCTTTGTGGCATATGTAGTAACTTCATGCACATGTAATAGTAATGACTAGTCAGTCAGGGGGTTGAACCCTGTACTGTTAGACGTGTGGCAGACAATGCTTCGGGTTTAGTCTCCAAGCCCTTGTCTGGTGTACTTTGTCTGTCCCTCCCACACACTCTCTGGTGGATGTGGAAGTATACATCTGCTCAGCAGCAGCATGTGTATTGTAAGTGATGGACATGATCAGGTGATGGCCTCTACACCTATTGCAGTCCTCCTCTAGCTGATTGCATGTGGAACAGCTGTGATGATGTTCTCATAGCCATTCGCATGATAAACACAGTACACTATCTATGAACATCATATTGGTATTTGGCCATGACAGTCGCTATGAGTGGTACCTAGATGTGATGTTCTGAAACAGCATCACAGATGATATCTGGATGTACCTCAAATATCATACACAGTGAGAAATAGCCTAAAGACAGGAGGGTGATGTGCCACACATGACTACAATATGTAAGCGTAGCTATGTTGCATTGAGACTACTGTCTGTTTAACATGTGTGTGGTAATGGCTATTCTGCATGTTTTAATACAGACATGACAGTACTCTGTTTGTGAGGGACCCCCATCTGTAGGGCCATCTGTGGACTGGTCAGTGTGTGGAACCATTTGTTTCCTGTGTTACACACTGTACACACATCTGTGCACAGCAGGAGCATAGTGTGAGGACTGCAGACAGTACATGGTGATAGGGATGTGTTATTGCCATCACATCCCTGACTGGACATATGTCACATGAAAAAGTGGTATGACAGACACTGTCTGGGGTTCCCAATGACAACCCAATAATGGGCAACTGTTCATAGCTGCAGTCACATGTCTACTACACATTGTACAGATGTCATGCAGTATATATGCATGTGTTGTGCCCCTCTGCAAATGTATACCATTTGTTGTGTTGGGTTGATGTTGATATCTATGCATACTGTTGTAGGTAGTCCTGAATTCTATTGTCTATCACTAAGCCATATCTGAGTTTAAACTACATCACCATAGGCTGTATGAGTTGGTAGGTCCCAACAGAACCTCCTGTCCCACTTCAGCTGACCATGGCACTGGGCACCAGCACATCTGGGGCCCAACCTTGGACCTCAACCTCTGTTGGCTCTGCACCACATTCTGGTGGTACCACCACTGAGGATGGGGCATATCCCCCCTGGGAACAGGGCCAGACAGGAACATGTCTGCGTCGTGGTCCCGGACGTTTTGTTGGGGGTCACTAAGGGTTCAAGCCAGATACGCAAGCTCAAGGGAGAAGTGTCACATTTACAGGGTGATTCTACCCCTCCTGGACAGCCCCCAGCACTGCCTCCTTTGCAGCTGTTTAGGTGCAGTGGTGGCTGCCCATGGCTGGGGACCTATGTCCCACTGTTCCCATGGGCTTGTGAATGCCGAGCACCCATCCCTGTCCAAAGTGTATCCCCCCACATGTGTCATATACCAACCCTGTATGCTGTCTTGTCTGTGATCCTACCCTACCTATCCTCCACAGCCATACCTACTCTTCTTCCCCCACATCCAACCCTCATCCCACGGAAACATAAGGTCAATCAGCTCCTAGGACAACATCTGCCCTATACATAGCTGTCCATTTCACACACATGCCCACTGGACACATGTAACCCTCGTAATATGCATCACAACATACTCCTGTTATCCTCACCCCTGTCCCTCAGGTGCACGATCCTGGTATGCACATCACTCCTAAATCATCCAAGTACACATGATGTGGATGACCCCATTGTACACACAACACTACTGGTCCCTCTATGGTTACCCCATTTACCTTTATCATGATGATGATGTTGCACACAGCACTTTGCAAGAGTACTGTTCACACGTAATGATTGGACAGGTACTGTTGTGTTAATGTACATTACATGCACAGAGTGATGTATACGGCCAATGTACAACTGTTTGCGTGTATGAATGACACATGTCTGTCTGAGGGAGTCTTGAGATTACATAGAAAAAAAAAACACCACCGGGGAACCATAATACAAGGCCCCCCTGTGGTTTTTTTTCCCCTTTTCATTGTGTAATGCTTTGGGGTTGCCATGGGTTTTTTTACG
>NW_025057773.1:0-4321 GCF_019279795.1 Protopterus annectens | reverse complement strand
ACCCGAATAGGGAACAATCAAAGCTGATTGCTAAGGATTTAAAAGTGGTTTAGGGGTGGGGGGAAAAAAAGGTAGGGAGAAATCAAAAAGAAGGGAGCTAATTTGATATGCAGAGTGAGTCTTGTCAAAGCCACGGTAAGGTAGAACTGATGAAAGATTTTATAAAATAACTAAGTAGGAAGCTGGTTTGTGGGAAAAAAAACTGCAACCTAAACAAGATATGGGAAATGGATGCCTGAGTTGTGATTAGAGACAGTAGGATAGATCGGAAAAGTTGCCATCTAGTGGACAAACCAGAATGAACCTAGGAACAATCAAAGCTGTTCTAAGTAATTTATGGAAAAGGGTAGGAGATAAGAGTTGAATGGGAGTGTCAGAGTGGTTAAATGATGTAGAGTATAAAATAATAAAGGAGGGAAATGGGACTGCAACCTAAACAAGATATAGAGAACTTGAGGCCTGAGAGTTGTGATTAGAGACAGTAAGATAGATCTAGGAAAATGTTGCCATCTAGTGGACAAAAGCCACAGAAGAAGTGAACCGTAGGAGAATAAACAGTAATGCTGACTACTAAGATAAGTTTAGGTGGGGAAAGGTCGGAGATAAGAGCTTTGATAATAGGGGAGTAGTCAGAGTGGTTAAATGATGTAGAGTATAAAATAATAAAAGGATGGAGTGTGACTGCAACCTAAACAAGATATAGACAACTGGATGCCTGAGAGTTGTGATTAGAGACAATAGGATTGATCTAGGAAAATCTTAGCATCTAGTGGACAAAAGCCACAGAAGAGTGAACCCAGGAAAAATCAGTAAGCTGATTGCTAAGGTAAGTTTAGGTGGAAAGGTGAGATAAGAGCCTTGATAGTGGAGAGTATTCAGAGGGGTTAAATGATGTAGAGTAAAATAATAAAAGGATGGAGTGGGACTGCAACCTAAACAAGATATAGAGAACTGGATGCCTGAAAATTGTGATTAAGACAAAAGGATAGATTTTGGAAAAGTTGCCATCTGTGGACAAAACCACAGAAGGATGAACCCGGGTAAGAATCAGTAAGCTGATTGCTAAGGTATGTTTAGGGGGGAAAGGTGGAGATAAGAGCCTTGATAGTAGGGAGAGTATCAGAGTGGTTAAATGATGTAGAGTAAAATAATAGAAGGATGGGGGACTGCAACCTAAACAAGATATAGAAACTGGATGCCTGAGATTGTGATTAGAGACAGTAGGATAGATCTTGGAAAATGTGCCATCTAGTGGACAAAACCACAGAAGGATGAACCCTAGGGAACAATCATAAAGCTGATTGCTAAGGTAAGTTTAGGTGAGGAAAGGTAGGAGATAAGAGCCTTGATAGTAGGGGAAATAGTCAGAGTGGTTAAATGATGTAAAGTATAAAATAACACAAGGATGGACTGGGACTGCAACCTAAACAAGATATAGAGAAATGGATGCATGAGGGAGATGTGATTACAGAAAATAGGATAGATCTAGGAAAATGTTGCCATCTAGTGGACAAAAGCCACAGAAGGAATGAACCCTAGGAGAACAATCAGTAGATCTGATTGCTGAGGTTAGATTAGGTTAGGAAAGGTAGGAGATAAGAGCCTTTTTAGTATGGAGTGAAGTCAGAGTGGTTAAATGATGTAAAGTATAAAATAAAAGAAGGATGGAGTGGGACTGCAACCTAAACAAGATATAGAGAACTGGATGCCTGAGAGTTGTGACTAGAGACAGTGGAATAGATCTAGGAAAATGTTGAAATGTAGTGGGCAAAAGCCACAGAAGCAGTGAACCATAGGGGAACAATCAGTGAAGCTGATTGCTAAGGGAAGTTTAGCTGGGGAAAGGTAGGAGATAAGAGCCTTGAAAGTAGGCAGAGTAGTCAGTATGGGTAAATGCAAAGAGTATAAAATAATAGAAGGATGGAGTTGGACTGCAACCTAAACAAAATATAGAGAGCTGGATGCCTGAGAGTTGCCATTAGATGCAGTAGGATAGATCTAGGAAAATGTTTCCGTCTAGTGGACAAAAGCAACAGAAGGAGTGGACCCTAGGGGGCAATCTTTAAGCTGATTGCTAAGATAAGTTAAGGTGGACAAAGGTCGGAGATAAGAGGCTTCATAGTAGCGAGAGTAGGCAGAGTGGTTAAATGATGTAGAGTATAAAATAACAGAAGGATGGAGTGGGACTGTAACCTAAACAAGATAGAGAGAACTGTTTGCCTGAAAGTTGTGATTAGAGACAGTAGATAGATCTAGGAAAATGTTGCAATCTAGTGGACAAAAGCCACAGAAGGAGTGACCCCTCAGAGAACAATCAATAGAGCTGATTGCTACGGTAAGTTTAGGTGGGGAAAGGTAAGAGATAAGAGCCTTGATATTAGGGAGAGTAGTCAGAAAGGTTAAACGATGTAGAGTAAAAATAAAAGGATGGAGGGACAGCAACCTAAACAAGATATAGAGAACTGGATGCCTGAGAGTTGTGATTAGAGACAGTAGGATAGATCTAGGAAAATGTTGCCATCTAGTGGACAAAAGCCACAGAAGGAGTAAACTCTAGGAAAACAATCAAGAGCTGATTCCAAAGGGTAAGTTTAGGTTGGGAAATGTAGGAGATATGTGCCTTAATAGTAGGGAGGTAGTCAGAGGGGTTAAATGTCGTAAAGTGTAAAATAACAGAAGGATAGAGTTGGACTGCAACCTAAACAAGATATAGAGAACTGGATGCCTGAGAGTTGTAATTAGAGACAGTAGGATAGATCTAGGAAAGTATTCCCATCTAGTGGACAAAAGCCACAGAAGGAATGAACCCTAGAAGAACAATCAGTAGAGCTGATTGCTAAGGTAAGGTTAGGTGGGGAAACGTAGGCGATAAGAGCCTTGATAGTAGGGAGAGTAGTAAGAGTGGTTAAATAATGTAGAGTATGAAATAATAGAAGGATGGAGTGGGACTGCAACCTAAACAAGATATAGAGAACTGGATGCCTGAGAGTTGTGATTAGAGACAGTAGGATAGATCTAGGAAAATGTTGCCATCTAGTGGACAAAAGCCACAGAAGGAGTGAACCCTAGGAGAACAATCAGTAAAGCTGATTGCTAAGATAAGTTTAGGTGGGAAAGGTAGGAGATAAGAGCTTTGAAAGTAGGGAGAGTAGTCAGAGTGGTTAAATGATGTAGAGTATAAAATAACAGAAGGATGGAGTGGGACTCCAACCTAAACAAGATATAGAGAACTGGATGCCTGAAAGTTGTGATTAGAAACAGTAGGATAGATTTAGGAAAATGCTGCCACCTTGTGGACAAAAGTCACTGAAGGAGAACCAGGGAAACAAATCGCAGATCTGATAGCTGGCAAATTTTAGGGTGGAAAGGCATGGAAATAAGAGCATTGATAGTGGGGCGAGATAACCACGGTTAAACCACGTAGAATGTGTCAACAGAATGATGGAGTGGGACTGCAACCTAAACAAGATATAGAGAACTGGATTGCTGAGAGTTGTTATTAGAGATAGTAGGATAGATCTAGGAAAGTTTTGCCATCTAGTGGACAAAAGCCACAAAAGGAGTGAACTCTAGGAGAACAATCAGTAATGCTGATTTCTAAGGTGCGTTTAGGTGAGGAAATGTAAGACATAAGAGCTTTGATGTTATAGTAGGAATGGAAGGAGAGGTTAAAATGATGTAATATAAATAATGGAAGGATGAAGTTTAACTGCAACCTAAACAAGATATAGACAACTAGATGCCTGAGAGTTGTCATTAGAGATAGTAGGATAGATCTAGGAAAATGTTGCCATCTTGTGGACAAAGGCCGCAGAACGAGTGAACCCTAGATGAACAATCAGTAGAGCTGATTGCTAAGGTAAGTTTAGGTGGGAAAGGTAGGAGATGAGACCCTTGTTAGTAGGGAGAGTAGTCAGAGTGGTTAAATGATGTAGAGTATAAAATTATAGAAGATTGAAGTGGGACTGCAGCCTAAACAACATATAAAGAACTGGATGCCTGAGAGTTGTCATTAGAGACAGTAGAATAGATCTAGGAAAATGCTGCCATCTAGTAGACAAAAGCCACAGAAGGAGTGAACCCAAGGAGAACAATCAGTGGAGCAGATTGCTAAAATAAATTTAGGTGGGGAAAGGTCATAGATTAGACCTTGATAGTAGGGAGAATAGTCAGAGTGGTTAAATGATGTAGAGTATAAAATAATAGAAGGATGGAGTGGGACTCCAACCTAAACAAGATATAGAGAACTGGATGCCTGAGAGTTGTGATTAGAGACATGAGGATAGATCTAGGAAAATATTGCCATCTAGTGGACAAAAGC
>NW_025057772.1:0-6275 GCF_019279795.1 Protopterus annectens | reverse complement strand
TTTTGGTATTAATTCTGGTTTAGCACTTTGGGCTTCAGGCCGGTTATTTTACATTAAGAAAGTTCATGGTCTACACACTCTTGTGGGAGGGAGAGGCTGGACTGCCCGTCTGGTAGAGATTTCTGGTTAAAGGCTTATAGTGCCTGCATGTTTGAACTGTTTCTTGCGAAGTGGTACACCTTGTTTGCTGTAGCATAGACTATGTCAGGCCTGCTGAATCTAGCTTTGTTTGTATAACTTGAGCACTAATCCAGGCATTCTTTAAAGTATTCAGTTGTATTTATTACTGCTTGGTAGAAACGATTAAAGTGTAGCTATCATTCTAAATCTTTTGGATTAAGTACTTGGCTCAGACCAGTTTTTTTACATTAGGAAGGTTTGTGGCCTGCACTGTGGGCAGGACAGGTAGCTTACATCCTTCTAAGTTGGGAACTGCTGATTGAGGCTCAGTGTCTGTTATTCTAAAAGTGTATTAGTTCTGGTTTAAGCACTTGGGCTTCAGGGCAGTTATTTTACATTAAGAAGGTTCGTGGTCTGCACTCTTGTGGGAGGAGAGGCTGGACTCAGCCCTTCTGAGCTGGGAATTTCTGGTTAAAGGCTTATAGTGCCTGCATATTTGAACTGTTTCTTATAGGTTCATAGGTTCATAGGTTCATACTAGGCTATCTGCCCAGGGCATTTATAAGCCTAGCCCATAGTTGTGTGGCTTTTCGCCACCTTTAGTTTGAATAAAAACTGTGCCTATTATCATTTTGCTGCCTCTGTCAAGCAGTGACACTGAAGTAATCACAGGTATGCTGCAATCTCCCATCCATTGGTCAAGATTCCTCTTGAACAAGGCAGAGTGCTCTGCCTCATGTAGGATTTTTGTTCCACAGCATAATAGGGTCTCTGGGTGATGAATCTGTCCTCCAACCCGCGTTCTATTTATAACCGTGTCAAAGTTTAAGTCTCCGCCCTTGTGGTTCTGAGGGATCTAGATTTTTGAGGTGAAGCATATTCATCAAATCAGGTTTGACATATATATGTCAGGCACAGGTCTGCCTCTGAGCAAGCGGTGCGAGACTGAATAGAGCTGGAGTTCTTTCAATCCGGGCAGCATAAGACATATTTTTGAGACCCTTTATCCTTTTGGTGAGGAACTTTTGGGGCCTTTCAAGCTGCAGCTTGGGTGTCTGGTCAGATACATTCGAGCAGGGGCATTGTACTCAGTTATGGGTCTAATGAGTGATGAGTACAGGGGCGATGACCTCCCTTGATCTAGATGTGGTCCTTCATGATCAGGTGGATGATATAGAAGGTTTTCCTAACTACTTTAGCAACATGAGTGTCAAGCGAAGGCTACTGTCAACCTGGGTCCCCAGATCTCCTGATGAGGCTTTTCTGTGCTCAGTGGATTGCCACCTATATGGTAGCTAAGGAGGGTAACCTTGTTTTCCCCGAAGGGTATATGACTATGCATTTTTTTGGCGTTTAACTTCAGAGCCATGGCTCTGGTGGCAATAGGTATCGTTTCTGTGAGGCCCTTCTGGAGGATATCTGTGTTGAGATGTGTTTTTCGACTAGTAGCCCAGTTTGCAGTCATCTGCAGAAGCTTTGTCAGCCCCATAACCACTCCTGTGTTTGCTTGTACTTCCAGAAAAAGTAGATGCCGAACAAAAGGTGGACCCAGGACTGAGCCCTGTGGGACACCACTTGTGACAGGCTTTGAGTCCTGACATGGCTCCAGCAACTCTGACCCTGTGGGTTCTGTCCTTAGCCAGTTTGCAACCCATCTTGTGATGTATGGGTTTACATTCAAGCTGATGATTTTTAGAGTGATACCTGGTGGTGTTATTGTGTCGAAGGCCTGCCAGGTCGAGGGTAGGCTGTATGGACTGCCTTTCCCTCATCAATGGCCTTGGTGACTGTCGAAAAAGTCAGCCAAGTTTAGAGCAGGATCTGCCTTTGACAAAAGCCAAACTGGGTTGGATCCAAAGTCTGCAAGTTCCTATGTCTTTATTTATGAGTTCCATTATATGATCCTCTCCATGGCTTTGCAGATAAGGCTTGTCAAGCTAATGAGACTGTTCAGAATGCATGGAGGCACGCCCTTGTAGTGGGACCACGGTCACCGTCAGCCGCTGCCAGGTGCGTATCCTGGTGAGCTGAATTAAACAGCTGTCTAACTGTGTGGGTTTAATTCCTCGTTGAGGTTCGTGAAGCACACGGCGGGGACCTTCGGTCCCATGGATGCTGCTTTTGCCTTAGTGAGGGCAGTTCTCACCTGGGCGTTGGAGATGTTTGGGCTACAATCCTCTGGAATAGATATCTCTCCTTTTAAAGTTTGCACTGAACCTGTCAGCCAGTATATTGGCAATGTGTGTAGGTTCAGTAATTTTACATCATTTTGAACTAATTCTGAGCATATCTGGGAGTTTCCTCTTAGGTTTCTAACATAGCTAAAGAAGGCCTTATGATTGTCTTTAGAGTCCTTGGTGATTTTTTTCTCAAAATTTGCCTTGGATGATTTTATGGGAGCTCTTAGTTTTTTACTTATAATGATCAAAGGTGTCTTTCCTTTCAAGGATTTTGCTCTATCTTGTAGTAGCTTCCTCCTTTTGTTGTAGAGCTTGTTTATGGCTGGGTCCACCAGACTGGTCGCATGCCTTTGGTACAGAGAGTCTTAGTTTTGTTTGGGATTGCCTGATCCATGCAGTCCTGTAGGTGCTGGTAGAAGGCATTTGTAAGTGATTCATACTAAATTGGTACACCTTGTTTGCTGTAGCATAGACTAGATCCAGGCCTGCTGAATCTAGCTTTGTTTGTATAACTTGAGCACTAATCCAGACATCCTTTAAAGTATTCAATTGTATTTATTACTGCTTGGTAGTAACTTGATTAAAGGGTAGCTATCATTCTAAGTCTTTTGGATTAAGCACTTGGGTTTCAGACCAGTTGTTTTACATTAGGAAGGTTTGTGGCCTGCACTGTGGTGGCAGGAGAGGTAGCTTACATCCTTCTAAGTTGGGAACTGCTGACTGAGGGCTCAGTGTCTGTTATTCTAAAAGTGCATTAGTTCTGGTTTAAGCACTTGGGCTTCAGGCCAGTTATTTTACATTTAGAAGGTTCATGGTCTGCACTCTTGTGGGAGGAGGCTGGACTCTGCCCTTCTGTGCTGGGAATTTCTGGTTAAAGGCTTATAGTGCCTGCATATTTGAACTGTTTCTTTCTGAAATTGGTATACCTTGCTTGCTGTAGGATAGACTAGAACCAGGACTGCTGAATCTAGCTTTGTTTGTATGCTTGTTTGCTTGTTATTTCCTGAAACACTAATTCCACCTAAAATCGCTTTTCAGCTTCTGTGGATCCCTAGTGACATCTGCATTGCTTACTGTACTTATTTCCTTGTTTCACTTGAAGAAAGTTACTGTTTGTCATTTTGCATTTAAGTTACTGTAACACATTGCATTTACGTTACCTGGCACTTGCTCACCAAAGCAATTATATAAGTCAGCACTAAAAAATTAAAAGCACTACACCCTCACAAACTCCCCTTGAGTACCTTGTTCCCCATTGGCCTTTTTTCAATTATAAAGGAATTCCCAATACTATTCTAGCATGTCCAAAGGTCAGTTGTCAATATCCTCTGGTCCAGCTGGTGAATCTGGGAATCTTGAGGCAATGTTACAACTGCCTCATGTACACAGACAACCCTCTCCTCCTCCCAACAAATTCCAACACGTGAGAGATGCAACCATATAGCCAAACTGGAGGCTAAGCTCCTCAACTCAGTACTGGCAAACCTAGTCAGGAGAAGGAAACCCCACTCACTACAATTCCAGTCTCACATAGACCTACCGACAGCAAAGAAACACATAAACACACAAAAACATACTCGGAGGCTCTAAATAAAAATCTGCCTAAGCAGCAGAGACCTCCAAAGCAAACGCCCAAGCAACCGCTACCCCAAAACAAAACACGTGCAACACATAGCTCCAAAGCCAGTGTGCCGGACAGTCACAGCCCTTAAGGCTAAACAACACACCTGATACACATGTAATAGGTGACTCTATCGTGAGGCACACTGGCGTCCTGCTCACCAGGCTGAACAAGAAGATGGTCACGGTGAGCTGCCTGTCAGGCGCTAGGATCCGCCACTTAACACAAGCACTCAGGTCACTCCGTGGCAAGTACAAATATGACTCAGTCATTGTCCATGCTGGTGTGAATGACCTGAGATGTACCTCCCTGGACTACATGAAAAGAGACATAGAGGAGCTCTCTGAGCATGTGGCCCAGGCTGGTATGACCCTGACCTTGAGTAGCATCTTACCCTCACCAAGAATGATGCCACAATATGAAGACAAGATGATCAATTTCAACAATTGGCTTAAGTATTGGTGTCATTCAAAGGGGATCCAATGCCTGTCAGCCTGGGATGACATGCTCGACAAGCCACGATGCTTCACTAGGGACGGCTTGCACCTGTCACCCCTGGGCTTTCGGATATTGGCAAAGGCTCTTGCTACCCCCATAGTGCCTTTTTTAGGCAAGGCTCAAAAGACAAACCCACCTCCATAGGTATCACAAGGGATAAGAAACTAAGAGTAATGCTACTCAACGCCAGAAGTCTAAACCTCAAGATGCATGTACTCGAAACTCTCCTTAGCATGGAAAACATCGATATCTGTGCAGTAACAGAAACCTGGTTCAAGGCTCCTGAGAGCACCCCAGCACTACCAGGTTATACCTCATACCATGCTTTTCAACCCCAAAACTTGGACCGAATCAGAAAAGGAGGGGGAGTATCAATATTCATCAAAGATACCCACACCTCCAGGTTGGTGGCACAGCACGAAGCATCAGAGACTATCCATGTGCAACTAACAGTGGGTAAAACTGCCTTCCAGTTTATAGCCTGCTACAGACCACCCTCCCAAACCCAGGAACCCCACTCGGCCTTCCTGAGAACACTGGAAAATATGAAGGTCTCTCCAAACACCATTATATTGGGCGACTTCAACTACCCAAACATAGACTGGGAGCATTAATCTAGCTCCAACACCGTAGCTCAAAGGTTCCTAGAATTTATAAACTCAAAAGCTATGGAACAACTTGTTACCACTCCCAAGAGGGAAAACATACTGGACCTGATCATCACCAACATGGGGACTCTATGCTCCAGACCAGAAGTGTATCCCTCACTGGTAAGATCAGACCATAAACTAATCTCACTGGATATTCACATCCGACCCCACCCCTGCCCAGAAAACCACAGTGAAAAACTTCTCTAAAGCAAATTTCACACTCCTCAAAACCGAGGTGGAATCCTTCAAACCCCGGGCCTGTGGAATATCTGGCCCAGACCGCAGAATCCTTTATAAACGCATTCTATGAACACCTTCAGGAATGCTTGGATCATGCAATCCCAAATAAAACCAGGAACCAATCCTCCAAAGGCAGGCGTCCTGCCAGGTGGACCCCAGCCATAAACAAACTATACAATAGAAGGAGGAAGCTACTACATGACAGGCAAAAAATCCCAAAAGGAAGGCATCTCTGATCGGTATTAGCAAAACTACGAGCACTCATAAAATCGTCTAAAGGCCAACCGAAGAAAATTGCACAGGACACTGGGATAATCCTGAAACTTAACTTTAGTTATATTAGGAACCTGGAATTCCCAGATATGCTCAGAATTAGTCCAAAATGACCGAAAATACACCAAACCCACAGACATTTGTCAACATCTATTTGACGGGTTCAGGCGCCTTCCCACCAAAGGGCAAATATCTATCCAGCGGTGCACTGACATCTCAGATGCTCAGGTGAGCTGCCTCTCCCGGCAAAAAACACAACATCAGTAGGACCAGGCGGTGTCCTGGGCTGGAATTCTCATGAACTCCAAGAAGGGCTAAACCCCAAACATAAAACTACTGTTCAATCTCAGCCTTACCACAGGATATGAACCCAAAGAGTGGTGTACAGCAACAGTGGTCCCTCTCCACAAAGGTGGTGCCTCAACAAATCCTGGAAACTATTGCCCCATAAGCCTGACTAGCTTGGTCTGCAAAGCTATGGAAAGGATCATCATGGACCTCATAACAAAAGATATTGGGGACCTACAGACACTGGATCCTACCCAGTTCGGCTTTGTTAAGGGCAGATCCTGCCTCTTAAACCTGGTCGATTTCTTTGAAACAGTCACCAAGGCCATTGACGAGGGGAAGGTGGTCCACACAGCCTACCTGGACCTGCAAAGCTTGATACAATACCCCACTGGCATTATAGAT
>NW_025057771.1:0-6434 GCF_019279795.1 Protopterus annectens | reverse complement strand
ATTTTATTGCTATTGCCAATAGAGTCGAGAGAAGATCCACTTGTGGCTTTGGTATACAATTTGGTATTGGGCATAAAAATAAAAGTGCATCTGTTATTATACACTTGTCAGTCCACAATGCCTTCATAAAATCTCTAAATTTCTGCCAAAATGGGATAATCACTCTGCATTCAAGAACATGTGTACCCAATCAGCACAGAGAATCTCATCACATTTCCAACAATTGTGACTAGTTTTATTAGATATTATAGCAATTTTCTGTGGAGTAAAGAAACTCCTGTGTAAAAATTTCCATGTAAATATTTTTCAATATGGAGATGATGTATGATTGATTGACCTGAGTGTTAATAATTTATCATTTTCAGAAAAATTTTATCTGTTCATACTTTCTATATAATTCCATGAAGAGTCTTCAGGTCAGCTCTTAATGTCTTGTAAATCTTAGATAAAGAGAACCCCATGTTAAATTGTGATGTATTTAATTCACATAAAAGAAAGATTATTTTAGGCTGTAATAAAATATTAGTCACTTGGCTCGTTTTAAATTCCTTTATTAGATTTTCCCTGAAAATTTGAATATTTAGCCAATTTTCTTGATTTGTGTTATACCTTGATAAAAGGCTTGTAGTGTCATGTATATTATTTGTACTTAGGAACTGGTGCCAGTAATTTAGTCTTTCATTTCCATTATTTTGTTCATATTAAAAGAGTCTAGACAATTCTTCGTGAGTGCTATTGGGAACATTAATATTGAAAAATGTTTTGTCATGCAGTTTCTCCCCGGGATTCATGAAGCTCGGCGCAAGGCCGGCGTAAGGGCTGCGCCGGCGGTGCAGTGAATAGCCGGCGTAGTAGCGCCATATGCATATTAATGAGAGTGCACCACAACCACAGACACGTGCGTAGTGCGGAGCGAGCCCAAGTAGGATGCGTCCGAGGGGGCTAAGCCGGCATGCGGTGAGCAACCTAATGTGCTGACTGCCACGGTCCACCCATAATAGTAATGGCAGCAGTCAGGGCCCGTGCAGAATGAAACGCACGTAGAGTATGCAACATAGTACCCGTCCCAACTAAACGGAGAAGCAAATACAACCCACGAAGGCTTAAGTGTACCCGTCCAAGGAGCAAAGGATACGCATGAGACCGCGTTTGTTCCGCAATGCACCGTCAGTGGTTATACTCAGAGAAGGTGTACAGCAACATGTCAGCGCGCCGCACCGACATAGGAGTAGCGACTAAGGTCACCACCTGTCCCACTTTACGAGGGGCAGTCCCTCTATGGGCAGTTGTGTCCCGGAAAAAAATATTAAAAATGGCAAATGTGCTAAGATTGTAGGACATAATGATATCCCGTATCTAATGTAATGGTAGCATGAATTGGTTATTTCTGTAACTGAAATACCTAAATGACACAAGAAACAGAATAAGCAACCAAACTGCCACAACAATAAGCTTTTATTTAGGCAAACAAGTGAAGTTCTATGCTATATAGTGACCGTGTGTATGTGTCGGCCTGTAAACTCAGATGTGAGTCCCGGAAATATCCCACCTTGGCAACTGGAAAAGGTGGCAACCCCAGTAGCGACATGGGCATGGTCACCAGGGTTACCAGCTGTCCCAATGTGCCGTGGACTATCCCTCATTGGACAGGTGTGTCCCTGCAAAAATCGAAAAAATGGAAAATGACCTGAGATTCCCTGCCAAAAATATTCCCGCAATATACATGTAATAGTAGCATAAAACATATAATTTGTATATGAAACACATACATGGCATAAGAAACTGACTAAGGAACCCAAATGCTAACAGAATAAACGTATATTATGGCAAACAAGTAAAGTCCTGTCAACTCCACTTACTGTGGGTATGTGTTGTCCTGCAAAATCCGATGTTCCCACAAAACATGTCCCACTATGGTCATTGGAAAAGGTGCCAACCATAATGGTCACAAGCAGTAGTGACAGTAAATAGCCGGGTAGCTGTGTTGACATAACAACAGGAAGGAACCAAGATACGTTAAACACAGGCAAACATGTGCATAGCAGCAAATCCCACACCCAGCAACGTCTCTGTCGCATACACTGGATGGCGTATGTTGAAGTGTAATATCCAGAAGCAGAACCCATGCATTCAGATGTAATACACAATAGCCTCATTGTAGCATGTAAGTCCCACCCATGTACACCTGTGCACCCAAACCTGCTAGCATCCGTGTGCAGCTATACACCTACACACAATGTGCATACCTGAAATGTGGTAAGATGTTTGTGTTAGGCAGTGCCACTGGCAACACCACACATGTCACCAACCCACCTCAGGTACAGATATGGAAATGGCTGCATGTGAATGTGTCTGCAGAATGTGAACATCCCGCATGTGGTATGTACGCCCACCCCATAGAGGTTTGCAGACGACACGGTGCACATAACTGTACACATGTGGACAAGTCGGGTTGTTGAACCACCGCATCGATGATTAGCTATGCAGAGAAGTCGAACACATATAGCGGAACACGTGCCTACCAAACAGGACGCCTAACAGGGTGCTAAAGGCAAAGAAGGGAAGGTGGGACATCACATGTGGAGAGTAGCGTTGCGGACAGCCAAATACACACGGTCAAGGTAAAGGACGGAACAACATGCATATGGCGGATGGATGTTGTCCGAGAAATATATATAGAAACACATATGAAGTGCCAGTTTAGACTCAAATACTATATAATGCATTGAATTGTACCGCATAATATGGCAGTAGAACTGATCATGCATGTAATTGGTGAAGCTAAGCTGTAGTGTGATGGAATTCTGACCCTGGCAGTAACCAGTGCAGCAGGTGTATGTCATTCAGCATTAGTCATCTGCTCGGTTAGAGAATAATAAATGTATGTACAGGTATATCTGTCATCCTTCCACTGAGGAGGATAGGCTTGTGAGCTCTATCTAACACAGAGTACAGCTGCTCACCAGAGAGACAAAGGAACCTAGTAGGAAATGGAGTGACACGGATCTGAACAGTGTTGGAACCGTGACAGAGCAGAATTTACCGAAGTACATTCTAATTGACTATGTGGCTCGCAAGGCTGTGCTATCCTCATGGGAAAACATGTCATAAGCATTACCTTAGCACTGTTGTAGGAATACAGTCTTGTGGACTATAGTGATGTAAATGCCCTGTGACTGACCACATCATTAATGTGTGCATAAGATGATAGTATACACAATGCTCATACAGCTGTAACATGTATAGAGTAAAACAAAAGTCTAAACTTGTACTGCATAGTTCTTTGCCTCCTGCTGCACAGTAGTAAAACGTTATTAATCTCAACTTCCTGTGTTATTGACTGTCAGTTTGAAAAGACGAATGAGTGTTACAGTCTGATTTAAACAACGTAATTGACAGATGTGTATGTTCTAGCATGGGAATAGGTCAAGCCAACCATCACAATGTCCATGTGTACCACATACAAACAGCCAGTATCACGCAGTAGTAGTGCATGAAGGCATACACGACTGTGGGAATAGTACAGGACATATGGCACATGCCAAGTGCAGATGCATGACACAAACCCCAGGATGGGTGTCCCTGCAAAGAGGAACATGTGCCAACCACACCTCCCACAGATGTACCGCAAAAAAAACACATGGCAAACACACAGAAACACTACCGTCCAACACACGACTGCAATGGAGCCTGGTCAGACACCAACATGAAGCATGCACAAACAGGGACTTGTGTAATGTTTGCCTTAACACCCCCCCATAGGCCAAAGAAGAATAGAAAGAACATATGCATGTAATGTTGTGAAGGATGTGTGGTAGTCCTCAGTATCACAGTGTTAGGGACACAGATACACTGTCATCAACTGTGACATATGTGCACTGTACACAGCATACCTGCATGTAATACAGAGGACAATCATGTGCCACAGAAATATACACTGGATAAAGAGGATAGGGGATAGACAAGTGTAAATGTGACAAACTATGAATATAGGTTCATAGGTCCATAGGTACAGGGTAGGCCATCATCCCAGGTTCAGCCATAACACTACACCATAGTTAGGATGACTTTGGCAACCTTCTGTGCTTCAGATAAAATACTCATGATATTGCTGTACCTCCGTCAAGCAGTGATAATGATGTAATCCCTGGCCTATACCTGCAATTCTCCATCCAATGGACAACATACCAACAAGGCTATGAAGGATCTCTGTCTCACATGTACTGTGATGTAGATCCACAGCATTGTGAGTGTCTGGGTGATATATGTGTCACTCAAACACATCCCATTAATGACCGTGACAAGGTTCATGTCACCTGCCCTAGTGGTTCTGAGGGATGCAGATACAGTAGGTGAAGCATACACATGACATATGGGTTGACATGGCCTCGTATGTCAGGCACAGGTCAACACTAAACAGCAGGTATGTGACAATGGGGCAGGGGTCCTACAAGTGGGGCAGCATTACACAAAATGATGTCATCCTGCATCTGTACGACAATTAACCTATGAGGGCTTCCCAGCTGCTGTAGGTGTATGGTCAGATACAGTCTGAATGGGGCAATGTAGTAAATCATAGGTGTAACACGTAATGGGTACAAGGAGACAATGACCTAGCCTGATGTAGATTTGAACCCTGCACAAACAGGTGGGCAATGTAGAAGTCCCACAGAACCACGATAGCAACGTGTGTGTTGAATGAATGGTGACCGACAAACTCTGTCCCCTGATCCCTGGTAATCACCCCTGTGCTGAGTGGACAGCCACCTATATGCTGGACAGGGGTGACCTAGTACTTCTCGACAGGTATGATGTTGCATTACTTAGCATTTAGCTGTGGGCCATGTCCCTGACAGCAGATATGCATATCTGGGAGGCCCCTTCGAAGGATATCTGTGTCAGATGTCCATCACACTATGGCACCTGTTTTGCAGTCATCTACAAACAATGTTGCCCATAACACCCCTGTGTGTGCCTGTACCGTGGAAATGTAGATGTATGACAGGAGTGGACCCACGGAAGGGCCCCACGGGACACCACATGCGACAGGCAGTAGGTCTGACATGCTGCCAGCAAGTATGACCGTGTGGGTTGTGTCACATAGACAGTTTACAACACATTCTGTGATGTACGTGTTCACATCCCAGCCAATGGGTTTATCAACGATACCTGAGGGGGGTAATGTGGTGAAGGCCTTTGCCAGGTCAAGGTAGGCTGTATGGACTGCAACACCCCCATCAATGGCCTCGGTGACTGTCCCGAAAATGTCAACCATGCTTTAAAGGCATGAACCGCCCCTGAACAAGACAAACCGTGTTGGATGCAAAGTATGTATGTCCCCTATGCATTCATGTACGAGCCGCAGTATGATCCCTCCCCATGTCTTTGCAGATAGGTCTCCTCATGGTAATGGGACAGTAATAACCAGGCTCAGTGGAGGCATTGGCCCTGTGACGTGGGACTAACGTTGCCATGCGACACAACCTGGGTACCTTACCTGAGGTGAGGCTACAAAGAAATATCTGTCCTAACTGTGGGTCTAATTCTTCAATGAGATAGTGGAGTACACAGTGGGGTCACCAGCTGGTCTCATGGATGCTATGTCCACTGCCCTGGAGAGAGCATGTCCCACCTGTGTGTCACAGAACATTTGGTGACCACAAAACGCTGTTACAGACATCTCCTTATGTGTGGGGGAGGGTGTGGAGATGTCCTCACTGGACTTGTCAGCCTGTATGTTGGCAATGTGTGTATGTTGAGTAAACTCCACCTCTTTGTGAACCCAGTCAGAGCATATGTGGGAGTGACCTCCCAGGTGTTGAGCATAGCAACTGAAGGTGGTATGATTGTCAGCCAGGTCCATGTAGGTATATCTGTGGAATGTGCCCTGGACCATGGCATGACAGTGTGTAACTCTACACATATGATGACCAAGGGTGTCATACCTCACAAGGTGTCTGCTCCACCTTGTAGTAGCCACCTCCTCATGTTTTACATCCTGTGTATGGCTGGGGTACACCACACTGGATGCTTGGCATTGGTACAATGAACCACAGTTGGGTAAGTGAATGCCTGGTTCATGCAGTCCTGTAGGTACTGGTAGATGGCAAATGTGATTGATGCAGTGGCTGCAGTACTGTTGACCACTGGCTCAGGGTCCTTAAAGGAGACCACAGTAGTGTGCAGAATTGTGTAGTCTGCCTCTGAGCAAGCAATGTGTATGGTAACTGGCAACACTCACAGCAACGGATGCCAATAGCAGAAGCCAAGGTCCAAATAACATAGATTAACTTCTGCATGACAATATGTCTTATCATACATGTATTGACACGTGTCTGCTAATTACAATTGCAAATGGCCGGTAAGACTGGCCTAAGGTTCCCATGATTTACACAGTCTGGAGGTGTTGTTCCGGGGATAATAAAGGGGCGGCA
>NW_025057770.1:0-3233 GCF_019279795.1 Protopterus annectens | reverse complement strand
ATTACTTTTTTATTTTAATTTTAAAAAAAATTTTATGTTGTTTAAAAATTTTTTTAAAATTTAAAATTTTTTTCTTTAAAAAGGGTTTTTTTGTTTTTTTTAAAAATTTTTAAAAATTTTATTTTTTAAAAATTCATTTTTTCATTTTATTTAAAATTTTTTTTAAAAAAGGGGTTTTTATTTCTAAATTTATTATAATGTTTATTTAAATTTTCATTTAATTAATAATTTTAATTTTTAAATAATTTTTTTTGTATAACAAATGTTTTTAAAATTTTTTATATTTTTTAAATGATTTAATATTTTATAATTTCATAAAAATATTTCATTTTATAAGGGTTTATTTAAAATGTTTAAATTTTTTGGTTTTAAAAAAATGTTTAGTATTATCTTTATATTTTTATTTTTTTTAAAAACTTTTTTATGTAAAAATAGTTGTTGTGTTGTTTTAATGTTTTATTTTTATGTTTTTTTTAGAAACTCTATTGAGGTTGTATAACAAGTTTTATTTATATATGTTTCATTAAATATTGGTTATTGTAAAAAATTTTATTGAGGTTTTAAACAAAGTTTAATATGTCTAATTTTCTTTAAAGGTTTTAAAAAATTTTTTAGTTTTTAACAAATTTTAGTTGTAATACTATAATTTTTTAAAATTTTTAATTGGTTTTTGTAAATTTTTTTTGAGTTTTATAAAAAAATTTATATGTCATTTATTTAATATTTTATATTTATTTTAAAAACAATTTATGTTTTTATAAAATTTAAATTTTTTAAATGTTTAATAAATGATTTATATTTGAGGTTTTTAAAAAAACAAAAGGTTTTAATAATCACAATTTTCTTTTTAATATTTTATGGATTAAATTTGGGGTTTTTAAAACAAATTTGATGTATAACAATGTTTCATTTTTTCTCTGTAAATGCCTTCTATTTGTGTATAACACAAGGGTGTTATTTATCCAAATGTTTTCATTTTAATTTTGTTTTTTAAAATTTTTTTTTGTAAAACAAAGTGGTTATGATGTAACCATATTTTATTATTATTGGTTTATTTAAAATGTTTTATATTGTAAAAAAAAGTTTGGGTGTTTTACCAAATGTTTTTTTTATAATAGGGTTTCATTTAAAAATGTTTCATTTGGGGGAAAAAACCAAATTTTAGGTGTATACCACAATGTTTATTTTATAATAGGGTTTCATTTAAAAATGTTTCATTTGGGGGAAAAAACCAAATTTTAGGTGTATACCACAATGTTTATTTTATAATAGGGTTTCATTTAAAAATGTTTCTTTTGGGGGGGAAAAAACCAAATTTTAGGTGTATACCACAATGTTTTATTTTATAATAGGGTTTCATTTAAAAATGTTTCATTTGGGGGAAAAAACCAAATTTTAGGTGTATACCACAATGTTTTATTTTATAATAGGGTTTCATTTAAAAATGTTTCATTTGGGGGAAAAAACCAAATTTTAGGTGTATACCACAATTTTTATTTTATAATAGGGTTTCATTTAAAAATGTTTCATTTGGGGGAAAAAACCAAATTTTAGGTGTATACCACAATTTTTTATTTATAATAGGGTTTCATTTAAAAATGTTTCATTTGGGGGAAAAAACCAAATTTTAGGTGTATACCACAATTTTTTATTTTATAATAGGGTTTCATTTAAAAATGTTTATTTGATTGAAAAAAAAAAAAATTGAGGTGTATACCACAATGTTTTATTTTATAATAGGGTTTCATTTAAAATGTTTCATTTGGGGGAAAAAACCAAATTTTAGGTGTATACCACAATGTTTATTTTATAATAGGGTTTCATTTAAAAATGTTTCATTTGGGGGAAAAAACCAAATTTTAGGTGTATACCACAATGTTTATTTTAAAATCAGGGTTTCATTTAAAAATTTCATTTTATTTTTAAAAACAAATTTTAGGTGTATACCACAATGTTTTATTTTATAATAGGGTTTCATTTAAAAATGTTTCATTTGGGGGAAAAAACCAAATTTTAGGTGTATACCACAATGTTTTATTTTATAACAGGGTTTCATTTAAAAATGTTTCATTTGGGGTTGAAAAAAAAAAAAATGGTTGTTTTAACCCACAATGTTTTATTTTATAATAGGGTTTCATTTAAACTATTATGGTTTTCATTTAAAAAGTGGTTTGTTGTATAAAACCTAATGTTTGTTGTTATAACAAATGTTTCATTGTAATACTCTACTATGTTTCATTTAAAAAATGGTTTCATTGTGAATACTCACTATGTTTTATTTATAATGTCATGTGAATGATTTACTATATGTTTTCATTTAAAATAAAAGTTTATTGTATAATACTCTTATGTTTGTTGTTATAATCACAAGTTTTAAAATGTTTACTACTAGGTTTTCATTAAAAAGTGTGTTTATTGTAAACACAATGTTTATTTATGTTTTTACAATGTAAATGATTTACTATTAGGTTGTTTAAAATAATCTTCGTTTATTGTAAACACAATGTTATATTTATATCATCAGTAAAATGATTTACTATAGGTTGTTTAAAATAATCTTTAGTTGATTGTATAACAATGTTTCTTTTGATTGTTTATCACAAATGTTTATATTTAATATGTTTCATTTAAAATGGTTTTGTATAAATACTTATTTTTTGTTATAATAAAAGTTTTTTAAGTATGTTTCTTAATGTTTATAAAAATTGGTTTATGTAACAATATGTTATATTTATATATGTTTCAATGTGTAAGATGTTTACTATAATGTTTATTAAAATAGGTTTATTATAAAAATGTTTATTTTATTGTTTATCACAAATGTTTATTTATACTCAGGTTTTCATTTAAAATGGTTTTTTTAACAAATGTTTATTTATATATGTTTCATTGTGTGAATGATTTCTATTAAGTTTTATATAAGTGTTTATTGTAAAAATGACTTTATTTTAGTTGTTATAAACATGGTTTCATTGTAAGAAATGACTCTTCTATTTGAGGTTGTTATAAACAAAAATGATTTACTACTAAGGTTTTATAAAAAAAAGGTTTTTGTGATGTATACTCACTAAGTTTTATTTTATAAATGGTTTTTTGTAAGAATACTTTTAATTTTTTTTTATAACATTTTTGGGAAATGATTTTACAAATTTTATTTTATAAAAATGGTTTATTGTAAAAATGACTTTTATTTTTATTGTTTAAAAAATGTGTAGAATGTACTATATTTATTT
>NW_025057769.1:0-6470 GCF_019279795.1 Protopterus annectens | reverse complement strand
ATGGATGGTACTGCATTGCACGTATGGGGCTGCATCTCTACACCCATGACTGGGCCATTCAGTATGGCACTGGGCCACATCTTGACATACATGCTTCACACACTCATTGACTACCTGCATGCCTTTCCTGGCACCCTTGTTGGGCTTCTGTGCGCCACAGCACACCACATCCCATGCTGGCCACCTGTCATATTATTGCATGGGTGGGTGGGGTGGTACAGAGGGTATCACATCAGACATGATCCGCTCTTTGCCCTTCAGCACCATTCCACTTTATGCTATTGCCAGTGTACACATCCAGCATCACATCGCACCCTGTGTATCGGGATGTTACGCCATGTGCCTTCTGTACAGTTCACACAGTGGTGCAGGCATATCATGCTAACTACAACAAGTCAGGGTCGTGTGACATTGCACGATCCTCAGACATGTGGCCCCTCATGCTCAGTATTTGCATACATACACTACCTGCTGTCACACAGTACTGTACATGCCTACATATACCACTTCTACATACCTGGCAGCATTCTAGCTCATCCTACTCATGTTGCTGACACCCATACAGGTGTCAGTGTGGCAGATATATCATGTAGATATCATTGCATCAGTTACATCACACATAGTGCATACACATCACCTTTGCATACTGACAGTCATGCGGTGTGTATCACATGGATACTGTCCCTATACAGGCATATCACGTTGTACATGGTTGATGTACACACATGGCCCACATGGTGGTGTGGTTGCCATATTACACCATGGCGTGGGTACACATGTGCAGGACCACGCATTTCTGGACCGTTTGTCTGGCTGATACCTTGGGTGCCCTTGTACCAGTGCCATACACACATGTACACGCAGGCCGTGTTACAAAACGGTTTCCCAAATGGATACATTTACAGTATAGTCATGCTGTGCTCTCTACCCAGCTCAGACAGTTTACATATGCAAATGACAGTCATGTAACACATCTGTGCTCACCTGCATGCCACTAACACAGGGGTGTAATCTACTCTGCCATGGGCCATGTTCTCCGCAGTACTGATGCATGTAGTACTCCTACATGGCGTTTGCAGTGGCCAGGGTGGGAGGAGCAGTCATGCATGTGTGCACACATGCCACATTGCTCAGCCCGGGCGTCTGTGTGACATCCACAGACTGGACACACACCATGCTGTGGGACATAGGTCCTGTGCACATCCCACAGGGGCACACTGTGTCACTAGTCATGTGATAGCTTCCTTGCTGGTAGGGTGACACAGACCCATGGTACCACCACGGCGGACGTACTGTATAGACATGACAGTTGACATCCAGTTCTGCCGTTCAGTGGACACTACCATGGGGGGGGGTCAGTACTGTGTACATTGCACATGTGTTTACACACGGCTCTGCTGGACATCATTGTGGCACACATTGCACCTGCTATGGAACGTTTGGACATGGTCACTTGCTGTTCCCTCCATTTCGGGTACCTATTCTGCTACTACATTGTCCCATATGTGCAGGCCATACATATCTTGTGTATGTACATAACATTAGGCCATCGCTCCATCATGCATGCTATGCCTGTGATACTGCCTATGATTTGTGAACATATCCATCATGCCAGCTTTGCATTACACATAATTGACATAGTCGCCCCTACTGCATGGGATACGTGCACGTCGTGCGCACATTCCGTATGACATCGATGGTATATGCCCATGCACATGTGTGCTGTGACACTATACATACATGTCCTATCCCCTGCTGTGGCACTTCATTGTTGGATATCCACTGCCAGCATCAGCGTGGGTGGTGGCATTGTTCTGTGTTTGCAACCCCTATGGCAGACCTGGGGTTACCACCTGTGCCACTTTGCAAGGGACAGTCCCTCCTTGGGCAGTTGTGTCCTGACAAAATATATTACAAATGGCAATTGTCCTGAGATTGTAGGACATCACTATATGCCATTCTTATGTAAGAGTTGCATCACATACTTATTTATGTATGTACATTCCTAAATGTTACAAGACACACAATAAGCAACTTAACTGCTACAAGACTACAGTTTTCTTTATGCAAAACAGTAGAGTTCTAACCTTTGTACTGACCATGGGTATGTGTCCACCTGTAACATCTGATGTGTGTCCCGAAGATTTCCCACTTTGGCCATTTGAAAAGGTGGCAAGCCAAACCTGGGGTTATCCCGGGTGTGTACATGTTGTCCCACTGCTGTGCACACGTTGTCCACAGTCGTTGGTATGTTGCGCTTTTTAGCATTACATAGCCAACCTTCGCCTCTCTCTGCCTGATGGACAGGTATCTTTACCTACACACACCGTTCACATACTGTACAGATTCATCACGTTCGTGTTACACACCAGTACATGTGGGGTTCGACATACCTTTCCGCCTTTTGTTCTGGGTTCGTCTCTATTCCCTTGTTTCTCCTTCTCTATTCGTGTTAGTTTGGTATGAACATATGGTTTGAATATCCAGGAGTCTTCCTTATATTCTCGTCACCTGAGGCATGGGGTGTTAATCAGGCCAATAGCTGTTCCTCGGTGTGTACTTATCGCATATCGGGGTGATCCCCTTCCTATCGTTCGTCGTCGGCACTGGGCCCATGGTTCTTTCCTCGTGGGCCGTTGGTTATTTGCAATACCTTCGTGAGGATGGTATGTATTGTATCATGTTTGTGTGACTGCATCCGCTATGTGTGGTGTCGGGCACATTTCACTGTGGTGTTAGCCGTGGACTGTGTGTGTTGGTATGGTATTGTGTTCGACATGTGGGTCCACGTGTCCTGGCGGCGTCTGTCGATGGCGTTGTGCATTCAGATGTGTTACATAGCTGTTATTTTCCTGTACATAGCGGATGCAGGGATGCATCACCCGCTGCTAGTGTTTCCCAGTTGCTTGTTGTGGGTATGCGCTGTCATTCACTGCCTGTATGTGTTTGCTACGGTTTTAGCTGTTATCCCTTTGATATGTGCAATGGGGTATATCTGCGGATGTGGGTGACGGGTACGGGGTGTGAGTCTTGCATTTATACATACCAGATATGCTTGTGTGTGTGCTCCATCCCTGCTTGGGGAGCTGCGGGTTACCTGTCTGTTTTTCCCGGGAATGTTTGTTTGGTTGATGTTGTCTGCTGTCGTTATCGCCTGCATGTGTGCTTCCTGCACGTATTCCTCCTTCACATCGGTTATATATCTGCGGATGTTCGTCCGTGCCTACTATCCATTGGCATTTTGTCGCTGATAGTTACGGTGAATGTGGTCCTATACTTGGGCGGCCTGTATGCTACCGGTAGCCTCCTATTCGTTCCCGCTTGCTTACACGCGGTATTTACGGGACCGTAGTGTTCACGATCGGTGCCGGGATAGCACATTCGTATTTTCGCCGTACATGCCTGATGCTGTGTAACGCGTTGACGGACCGTGTGGAGTCTACCTTATGGCCCGCCATACCTACGGTCCTGGTTTGTACATCGTCCTTTGCATCTCCTGTTGGCTATGGCCCTGTGGTACACTTTGGGACATTTCCACTTTGCATCGTTTACGCCGCCATGTGCATAGCCACTGAGGAGATGTCAGTACTACTTTGTGGGTACTGCTGTACATACGCCTATGGTTCCTGTACTGTATGCCTCGCCTGTTATTACACTCCGCCTGTGACATGTCATCTACATACACAGTTTACAGTGGCACACATTACACACACACAGCGGAACACACGACAAGCTCACCTCACACACACATATTGCCGCCATGGCTGTCAACCTTCTATTTCCAGAGTGAGGAACACACACAGTAGTAATGTGAAACAAATGGGCATAATGTGGAACACATAGTAATGGCATAGTGACAACTTCAGCTAAGTAGGTCATAGGTTGATTGTAATATGCTGATTTACTTACAGTGAAGAACCTTTACTGACTTACTATGAGTACATTCTATTTACCAGGATGTCATTTATATACATTCCTAACAATGGATGTTTGACAGACATTTTCAATGTGGAACTTGGAGGAACTGCGAGGAACATGAACTGTTTTACACCCCAAATGAGGTACGTTCCTCATAATGTCGTACACTTCACTGGTATGCTTTCCGCTTCCGACGGTTGAACACAATACCTCGTTGGCGCATCGCTGGTGGCGGCGTGTATCTCCGCACTCAGATCCTATGGATATGACAGCCTCATAACTATGGTTGCCACCTTTTCAAATACCCAAAGTGGGACATTGTCTGTGGAAACGTCAGATTTTGCATGCAAACACATACCACGGCCAGTACAAAGGACAGCAATTCACTTTTTTGACAGGATACAAACCTGTAGCATTACAGTTGCTTATTCTGTTTATTATCATATTTAGATGTTTCTTCTACAAAATCACTTGTTTTATGCGACTAATATAGAAATTATGGGAAATAGTTTTGTCCTACAATCTCAGGACATTTGCCATTTTGTCAATGTCTTTGCAGGACACAACTGCCCAAAGGGGACTGTCCCTCACAACGTGGGACAGGTGGTAACCCTACACATATCCCGTTACTGTACCGTGGACTGGTGACCATCCCGACACGCGGATATGTATTGATGCAGGTTAACATTTCCATGGCTGGCGTTACCTGCCCTGCCCACCCTCCAGGATGATCGGGTTGTCGGTCACTATGTTTACTATGTGGTGATTTCGCGTCTTACTTATCTGTGAACTTGCATCCCTGGGTTCCATATTACCCTGTTGTACTTTATATCTGTGTATGCGTACATATATTTCTACATGTGTACTGATGTGTATTTCCGTATCTGTGTATGCACATGAGTACATATGTGGTCGACTTGCGGCGATAGTGGCAGCATACGGCTACGCCGTGTGCTGTAGAACCGGCGTGCGTTGAGGTGTTGGCGTTCCATGCTCTGCTGGCTATTGGGTGTGCGGTGTTTGGGCGGTGCCTTTGTTGGAGTCACACATACGTCCGCACATACGGTACACATTACGGGCGGACACGTTTGTGTGGCGTCCATTTTACTGTGTGTGCAGGTCAGGAGGTGTCAGTCCATGGGGCCTACACTGTCAACGTATGTGCTATGCGTTCCCTCTTTGCCAGGGCGTAGGCATATTGGGTACGCCTCTGTCTACCTACTGGGGCTGGCTCAGTGTGTCCATGGCGCTGAACGCCCTGTGCCTGTGCTTGCCCTGGCAGTTGTGGCGGGCTTGGTGGCCCTCCGGCATTATGTCCCTGCAGCAGCTGTTTCCGCAGAATCATATTGTGTAGCATACAACATACTATGAATATGTGGGCACTTGTGCCTGGAGAGTACTGCAAGGCTCCACCGGATGTATCCAAGCACCGGAACCGTGATTTCAACATCCCGAACACACGCTCTATGATTATTCTAGTTTGTGCATGTGCCTCATTATGGCGTTCTTGCATGTGTGTGTGTGCATTCCTGATGGGTGTCATCAACCACGGCTCCAGTGCGTAGCCAGCATCCCCCACAAGGTGACCTTGTGTGATGTCCCCCCTGGCGAATACCTGATACAGCTGTGAGGCATGCCAGATATGGGAGTCGTGGTAGCTTCCAGGGCTGCCAGCACACACATCCATAATAATGCCCTGCGCATTGCACACGACCTGGCAATTGATGGAGGGGTATCCCTTGCGGTTTATGTAGCGTCTACCCTGCTCCCCAGGTGGTGACTTAATTTCTATGTGCGTACAGTCTATCGCACCCAGGACCTCCGAGTATTGTGCCACACGGTGGAAGCGGCGCATATTGCTAGCCAACTCCTCCTGAGATGTGGGGTAATTTATGTGCTCATGGGCATGTGGTAACATGGCATCCAGGAACTGGTGTAGTACCCTGGATGCTGATGCCTGTGAGATGCCCATTATGTCCCCCGGGTTTGGGCCCTTTGAAAGGTACCCGTAGCCAGTATTCGCAAGCTCACACATACCTATGTGTCCACTGGGATGGGCTCCCCCCTATTGTCTCTTGTTCTCAGGCGGCCGGCACAGCTCCACTATTTGCTGTAACGTGTCCCTGTCCACCCTGTAGCGCTCTACTATCTCCAGGTCTCGCAGCCCCTGGTAGGTCACCCTTGGTCTGAACACTCTCCTTCTCCTGTGAGGCCTACGGTCGTTGTCGGCACCACCCTCGCAACTCCGTCTGTCTCTGCCACATACCTATGCATCACGGCCGCGGCACCCAGCATATACATATTAAAAGTTCCCGTCTGTTTACACCCTACGGTGCGGCGTTTGGGAAATTGTGCTGTGTGTTGTGTGCATTCACATTTAATACTGTTGTGCTGTATACCCGGTGATGTCATTGGGTGTGTCTGTTCGGCCGTATCCAGGATTATTTCCGTGGTTTTACCCCGCTGCAACGGTACTGCCTGTAGTGTTACATTACAGTTGCCTGCATTGCCTTGCCTGGCCTATACCCGGTGGATGATGCATTTTATCTGCA
>NW_025057768.1:0-6235 GCF_019279795.1 Protopterus annectens | reverse complement strand
CCATACGTAAGGGGTAAAATTTAGAGATAGCTAGTTGGACTTTAATAGTTGAGACAGAAGATCCTGATTAAACAGGATGTTAAAATTTAAGACCTCTGGGACAGGAGCAGTGATAGGGTCTAAGCCCTTGAGTTGAGCCCAGATAGCAAACCTCTTCCACTTACTAGGTACTTTTTTTCGGGTCTTTGGGTGTCCCTTTAACTAAAGTCGGAAGTGGAGGAGCCAAGCTGTCAATTTCAAAGATTGAAGGGACTGATGCAAGTCCCGACTGATGGATTAAGTCCGAATCAGTCTAAAGTCCACGGATCGTCCACTGCATGCTTCTTCAGGTAGGAAACCATACCTGCGAGGCCAGTATGGGCAATCAGATCATTGAAGACCCCAGTTGAGAAGCTTTTGAATAACTTTGGGAAGAGGGAATTGGAGGAAAGGCATAAAGTAGCCCTGTTGGCCAAGGTTGTGCTAGAGCATCCATGGCTGGTACTCCTGATGTGGGATCAAGGAGAAGAACCTTTGGCACTTGGTGTTTTGGAGTTGCAAATAGGTGCAGAGGGTCCCCATCTCCTGAAAACCTGAGCTGCTACTGTGTGGTTTAGAGACCACTCGTGAGGAGAGAAATTGTCCTGCTCAATTTGTCTGCCAATATATTTGACTTTCCGGGATGTGGGTCGCTACCAAGAAGCGGTTGGTAGCTACAGCCCATTCCCACCTCTCATGGCCTCTCTGCAAAGGGGTAGATCTGGTCCCTCCTTGTTTGTTCAGATACCAAACCACCGACATGTTGTCTGTGTGGATGGCGATGATGCCCTGAGGAAGAAACTTGTGTAAGGCTGTAGGGATAGAAGTACAGCCCTCATCTCCAACACATTGATGTGGAGAAGAGTTTGTCTGGAAGCCAGGAGCCCTGAACTAGCCTGCCCAGACAATGCCCCCCCCCACCCTATCTGGGAGGCATCTGTCGTCAGGGTAACCACTGGAGGGGGGAACAAAGGGTTTCCTTTATCCAAATTGGATGTCTGAAGCCACCAGCGAAGGTCCCTTTGCATATTCCGTAATCATGATGTGATGATTGAGGGAAGATCCTGAAAGGACCATTGAGTTGACAATAGCCACTGAAGAATCCTGATGTGCAATCTTGCCAGAGGAACTAAAAGAACCGTGGCAGACATTGAGCCTAAAACTTGTAGGAAACCCTCCTGGCTGGGGCTTTGGATCTCGAGATCAGAGCTTGAACTTGGCCCTGTAAAGTTTGGATCCTTTCGGCAGGAAGAAAGACGCATCAATCTTGAGTCTATCTCTGCTCCTATGAACTTATGCGTGAGAGGGCAGCAAGACAGACTTTGACCAATTGAATGTAATCCCCCGGGTAATACCCAGGAGATGGTGGCTTTGAGGTTGTCCATTAGTAGATGCCTGGTGGTGGCAGTCAGGAGCCAGTCGTCCAGATAGGGAAACACTTGGAATCCAAGACTTCTCAGGTGAGCCGTCACTACTGCCAAACACTTGGTGAACACCCTGGGGGCTGTGGTGAGACCAAAGGGCAGAGCACAAAATTGGTAATGACTGACTCCCAGGCTGAAGCGCAGATACCTCCTGGACGCCTGATGTATCGGTATGTGATAATAGGCGTCCTTGAGGTCTATGGAGCACATCCAAACATCCTTCTCCAACAGTGGGAGAATGGATTGCAACGTGACCATTCGGAATTTGGATTTCGTGACGGATTGGTTCAGTCTGCTGAGATCCAATATTGGTCTCAGGTCCCCTGTCTTTTTTGGCACTAAAAAGAACCTGGAGTAATTTCCTGATCCGATCTGGTCTGTGGGGACCGGTTGGATGACTCCTTTTTCTAGCAGCTTTAAAGCTTCTGCGGCTGCCATTTCCCTTTGACTGGGTGGTGGGTCCGGGATTTTTTTGGACGGTGGGGGTGAGTATGTGAATGGGATGGTGTAACCTCCGGCAATGATCCGAAGCACCCATCTGTCCTGAGTGATTGACTCCCAGGCTTTTAGGTGCTTGGCAAAACGACACCCGACTGGCTCCGGAGCAGCACAGCCGGGCAATCCCTCATGAGGTGTGGGAGGCTGAAGAGCCACGAAAGGACTCGCGGTCGCCAGAATTGCGGGGACCTCTGCCGCCTCAGGGTCGGCGTCTCCCTGATATATTTCCCCGTGCTCTGCCTCTGGAAGGGGAATCTTCCTGCTGTTGGGAGAAAAACTTACGGATTTGGAACCACATTTTCCCCTCCTTTAGCCTTGGGTAAGGCCGAAGGGAGTGGAATAACGGGCACCTACGGCAGATAAAGTTTTTCCCTCTTGCTCACAGGGGGTAAGGGTGTCTTTCACCTTGGGTCCAAACAATCAGGACCCATCAAAGGGCGTGGCGAAGGAAGACTTGAAGGCCTCCAAAACTGACACAAGCGGAGCCAGGCTTGTCTCCGTGAGCCACGCCTGTGCCTGCCGCTCTACCGCCGCATAGGAAATGAGCCTCATGGACGAGTTAAAAATTTGGGCGTAAGGATAGCCAACTGAGAGCTAACCGACTGGGCTAGCTGCTCAGGTAGGTTCCCCGAGAGGAATCTGACAACTCCTTGACCAGATCCCTCTGAAGCCTGGTAAAATGTGCCAAATAATTCAGAGACCTTAAAGTAAAGGCCGCTGAAGTCAGGGTGCGCTTCCCGTACCTGTCCATACTCCTAGACTCCTTATTAGGAGGATGGATGGACGTTGAAGCCTCTGCCACGTCCTGTTGTGTAGCAGATGCCACCACCATGGCATCTACAGCCACGCCTTTAGTGAGGAACTCCTTCTCGGGGGGAGCAGACAAAAATTTATTTGGACGAGAAGGGACTGGTTCCACGGTATCTGGATGTTCCCACGCCTTTCGACAAACTAAATCCAGAAGCTCGAAGGGCGGAGACACCCAGGAGGCGGGGGGCTGAGCCCCAAAGGCCTTGAGGAGCACTGACTCGTCAGTAGAGGGGGGACTCGGGGGAGTCCACGTGCTTCCTCTTGCACGATCTCTTCCTTGGGGGTTCCTCCGAAGACAGCTCAGAAGAACCCTCAGGAGGAGGGGAACCCCCACAGGGGGTAACCTCAGGCGCCGGGGGTCCGCGGACTACGGAGAGGGGAACTGCCAAAGAGCCAGTCTCCACGCCCAGGGGAAAGGGGCCGGTAAAGCCGGAGAGATGGCAAGAGGACTTGGCCAAGGCACTCCTCATGGCTCTGAAAGCCCGGGCCCCAGAATCCTGGGAGTGTCCGGTCCCGAGCCTGATAGGACGGAAGACCCAGCCAAGCACCGAGGGGAGGCTCGGAACCAAAACATAGGTCCCAAACATCACCCCGGGTCCAGCCGAAGGGTCCGCCAAACTCGGACCCAGGCCGGGTTGGAGTAAGGGTCGGAGACGCACTGAGATCTCCATCATCGGCTCCAACAGCACCTGCCCGACGGAGTCAAGCAGTCACTGGAGGAGAAATGGCAATGGGTGGGCTATGGGTCAGTCGGTCTGCCAACTGGGTCGGAACCAAAACAAATTTTGGAAGACTGGGGATTGGAACAAGTCTTTGGGAGCACCCTGTCTATATCAGAATCTGACATCCCTCAAGACAGAGAGGAACAGGAACGGGAACCGGGACGGCTCTCCAACGGCCCCAAGGCTAGGGGATCAGCTCCCAGGCGACTGAAGAATATCGGGAAGCACGAGGGAACATACACACACTGTTTTCCATCGGTGCCGCCGAGATGGACTGCCGAGGAGGAAGGTTCGAGTCGGTAACCTTTGTCGGCTCCGAGAGCCGTGGAGCCGACCAAGACACCCGCTCGGCTGCCCCAGCCATCGCCCGCCAGGAGGAGTCGATACTGGTGGGCACGAGGCAGACCGTTTCACCGCTCCAAGTCCTTGAGCCGGAGAGGCCTGCCTTTGTTTTCTTGAAGGCGATCGTGATCCGACGGACTGGGTCGGAGCCGACGCCTTTCGTGGTCGGGAGTAGTTGAGAGGATGCCAAAGTTCTTCGAAGAAGTTACTAATTAACTTTAATTAATTTATTTTCCTCTGGAGGACCCTTATGGAAAGTGCTTGACATACACTAAGGATTCCTAGGTAGTAAAAATGCTTTGTATTTTGTTAATACAATAATAATAATATATGCAGTGATCGTCCGTGATGGACATTTTGAAGCTACATTTTTACATTGGAAGCCCATGCCTAGGATTCTGGAGAGACATTATAGAAGTTTCAAAAGTGCAATCAAAGAACACTGGTGACATACCTAGAATAGGCTTTAAAGTTATCACCGCAATACTCTGGAGTTAGTCAAACACAGCACAAACCTGTGTGTAAATGCACAATTTCTTCCTCAAAGGTTCTATTTAAAGAAGAGAAATGTAAATGATTTAAACAGGACCGGGTCACCACAAATAAAAGCGCGCAAAGACCGGAAAGGGCCTTTCCAGACAAGAGGTACCCCTAGTCCACGCCTCATAACACAAGAATTCACCAAGTGAATTTTGTCAAACACACCTTGCAAAACACAAGAATAGCTGTTAAAACAGCTTTTTGTAGAGAATGAAGAAAACCCGACAAAAACTAAAGTGAAATAATCACCACTAACTCCATGCTTGGTACCGAGACCACGCCTTCACCTGTTAGCGTGCAAACCCAGATCTGGGGGACTGGTAGTGGTGCATCCTGGGATATGGTAAAGTTCAGCCAGTAAGAGACTTCGCCTTGGCAGCATGATGAGCCGAGGGATCGTCCAACCCATCATTCAGAATGTAGAGATAGATCACATAACATCAGAAGTTTAACCCACAAGCCACAAATTGTTCGTGATAAACGCCCAACACAGTACGCTTGCTTTTTCCTACTTCATCAGATGTGGGTTGCTTCAAAGCTAACACTTTATAGGAGCAATATTATTTAAATTAACAAATCACCTTTACAAGCAACAAACTTGTAAATTGAGAAAAGTGAAAGCAAGCGAGCTTTTAACCTGATGTTAACATTTTAAGATTTACATGATAAAAATTGCAAACATAAATGTTAACACTGTATTTCAGTGTTTTATGATAAAAATTTAGCTTGAAGGCGGTGGTAGGTGCTTGCAGGCCGTTGTCGCCTCACAGTAAGACGTTGTCCTGCAATGTATGTTCTGCCAGCGCCTTCTGCGGAGACGCAGGCGTGACGGGGCTTTACCTTCTGAAGGTTGTAACAGGCCTGGCAAGTCAGTACGCAGTACCCATTGCCAATCATTAGCGTGACCGAGCTCACAGGCGACCCCCAAATCCCGAGAAAAAAAGCCGAAAGATACAACAACAAATAAATAATATGATAATAATTTAAAGATGTGCTGTAATACATTAATAATCATATAATCTTATTATAAATAACCACTCACTTAAAACTTTGTGTTAAATTTTGGTAGTAAAATGTATGAATGAATTAAAAGGCCAAATAAGTAAAATGAATAAGTATTTAATTTGTGTGCATTGTTAGGAAATTATTTTAGAGAACATTTTTATGTTTGGTGATGAACACTTTATAGAGAAGGTTGGTGTAGTAATGGGTAATTGTCTGTGCTAATAAATATGCTAACCTATCTCTCAGTAATGGGAAACTACCTATGTTTTGGCCAATAATGTATTTGCTGAATCTACCGTATGGTATAAATTCCATTCTGATATTTTTTGCTACTGCATGATACTCTAGGAAAGTCTTAATGAGTTTTTATATATTATTAATAACATCATCTGCTTCTCAATTTACTTACAAATACTCTGATAGAGTGATTGAATTTCTTGATGTGGAGATTATTAGAATGTACCTAATTGTTTCCACTCACACTTTTAGAAAAAGCTGTTGTAAAAATAATGTCTTTATTACAATGGCAGTATGCATCCAAGGTATACTAAATTAAAATGTTTTGAGCAGGTCAAATATTTTGCTGTATGCGTTTACATAATGATGATTACACACTACATGGAGCATTACTGTCCCTTAAACCGTACTATAACAAGGAAAGTAGTGAAGGGATAGGATCTCGTAGTGCTAGGGCTAATGGTACTATGGAGAGGGGTAAGTCAGATAGTGAAGTACTACGATTGCTGACCTATGCAAGCAATATACATGTGGTGTGTGACATTGTTAAGAATAATCGGGATATTCTTTCTAGTGTGAACTAAATGGAGTAGTGGGAGAGCAACCATCTTTTACTTTCAAGAATAACAGATCTCTTAA
>NW_025057767.1:0-6959 GCF_019279795.1 Protopterus annectens | reverse complement strand
AAATTTCCCTTTTAAAAGGAAAAAAGGCATCTCTGAATAAAAGTAACTACCCCCAAAACCCCCCCTAACAAAACCCCATTTAAAATAAAACCCAATCCAAGGCCCAACTTTGGGGGAAGAAAAAAAACCCCCCAAAGGGACACAAAAGACAATCAAAAAAAAGGCCCCTTTTCCCTTTTTAGCTATGTTAGAAACCTGGGTGGAAACTCCCAGATATGCTCAGAGTTAGTCCAAAATGACACAAAATACACTGAACCCACTGACATTGCCAACATTCTGGCAGACAGGTTCAGTGCAAATTTCTCCTCCCCCTCCCCCCCAAAAGGAGAAATAACTATCCCAGCAGAGTGTAGCCTTCCCAACATCTCAGATGCCCAGGTGAGAGCCGCCCTCTCTAAAGCTAAAAACACAGCATCAATGGGACCGGACGGTGTCCCGGGCTGTGTGCTACATGAACTCCAAGAGGAACTAAACCCACACATAAGGCTGCTGTTTAATCTTAGCCTTACTACAGGATACGTACCCAAAGAGTGGCGTACGGCAACAGTGGTCCCACTTCACAAAGGCGGTGCTTCTACGGACCCTGGAAATTACCGCACCATAAGCAATGAGCCTGGACTACAAAGCTATGGAGAGGATCATTATGGAACTCATAAACAAAGACATTGGGGACCTACAGACATTGGATCCTACCCAATTTGGCTTTGTCAAGGGCAGATCCTGCCTTTTGAACTTGGTCGACTTTTTTGAAACAGTCACTAAGGCCATTAATGAGGGTAAGGCAGTTCACACAGCCTACCTTGACCTTGCAAAAGCCTTTTATTACAATACCTCACCCAGGCATCATAGACAAACTCACTAGCTAAAATGTAAACCATGTAAGATGGGTTGTAACTGGTTTGAGGACAGAACCGCTGAAAGGACAGAGTTGCTGAGCCAAAGGCCAGACCCTGCTTCAGTCATGTGTCCAAGGGCTCAGTCCTGTGGGACCCTCTCATTCAGTAATTTATTTTTCTATGTACAGGCAAACATAGAGTGATCAGGCTTGTGCCCGTGAGGAGCGATCAAAAAAGTGGGGCCATAATTGATACTCCATGGACATAAAACATCCCAGAGGCCTCTATATAGAAATGGATAATTGGTGCCAGAGCCATGGCCTTGCTGAAACCCCAAAATTTATAGTCATACCCTTTTGGAAAATAATATGGTACCTACAAATTACCATAGGTGGTAATCCATTAAGTACTGGAAGAGGTAATCAGGGGATCTTGGGACCCAGGTTGACAGTAACCTCTCATTTGATAATTCACATTGCCACAAAGTAGTTAGGGAAGCACCCTTCTGCATTGCCCACCTTATCATGAAGGTTTCACATCTAGATCAAAAGAGGCTGTGCCCCTGTAATTCCTCTTATCAGGCCAATGATTGAGTATTGTGCCCCACATTTGGGATGTGTATCTTACCCACACCTGTTGCAGAAGCGCCGGAAAATGCGACCGCTACCAATAGCCATATATGCTGCCCGACGAAAAAACTCCAGCTCTGTCTAGTCGATACCGCTTCTACCTAGAGAGGTGATCTGTGCCTGACATACAAGGCCATGTCCAATCCCGGGACCACGGACAGGCTCCACCAGTAAATCCCATAAATCCACCAGAGCCATCTAGAGCAAGAGACTTAAACCTCAACACAGAAATAAATAGGATGTGCTTCTGAGGGAAGGCAGATTCATAACCCAGAGGCTCCCTACACCCCCGTGAACAGAATCCTGACCCATAAAGTAGGCAGAGCCCTCACTCAACCTTTATTCAAGAGAAACTGGATGAGGATGGGAGACCCAGGTTTCGGCCCCGGGCCATCTCTCAAAGCCACTACTAGACAGAGGCACAGTAAACTAAACCCTAAAAGGGCGTGAGGCATTTCATCCTGGCGGTGGTGAAACCAGGCACCTGTGCTTATAAAATGCCCTTAGGCATGCCTAGTACAAAACCGTAAGGAACCTTATGGCAATAAAGGAGGCTTGTTTTAGCCGGATTGATTTGCAGGATACTGTGCAAGATGTACAACATTTTATTTCGATGTGGCTTGCTGCTGGCATCATCCAAAATGCGGCAGTCGAACGCGGGTTTCATACCGCCTAGAATTAATGCAACACTAGTTTATAAGTATTAATGTACAGCAAATTGATATTAATTTTTTCTTTGTGTATTAAAACCCTATAATTTCAACAAACCAATTTTGGGATGCACAAAAAGATAAATAAGAGCTTAACTACCTCACTGCACCCAATTGTTGAGCACTTAGTGTGTTCACAATACTACATATGTGAAGTTTATACTGGCGAGACGAGTGGCCCTGCCTTTGTACAAAACAGAGAAGTACAAAAAATTCATTTGTATGCCACAATTGCTGAGTTGGTTTTCATAACAATGTTACTTTTGAGCATTGATGCTATTTTCTCCAGAAAGGGTTGCAATGGGATAATCTTGTGGGTCACTTTATGGTAAATTTGGAATGCTGGCATGGGAAACCTAATTCTGTATTTGGATACAGTCCTTTTATAGCTAAAAGTGGTACCCCTACATGAGAGTTCCTACCGATATATTTATTGTTTGGAAAAGAGGAAAAAGATAAGATTCCTGCATTTCTTTAGAATATACTGATCCACTGACTTTTTTCATTTTACCCAGAACATTGGGGAGAGTAGTGTTTGTCTTTAGTTAGCCATCCGGGTAAATAAATGTTAATTTTAATCCAAAGATATCTGTTATGGCTATTTTTACAGGCCCCAGGACCGGTACGCCTAGAAATTATCCTGTATGAACTCTGCGAATAGAGCACCGCTATGTAATACCGCGTTCTCCGATCACTTCCACCTTTTTCACTTTGAAAGCTCCGCTATATGATTTATCAGAAAAGCCGGGCGTAAAGGTCAATGTGTCCCACGAAAGCACACAACGTCGACTAGCCTCTTTGAAGAAATGCACATCTTAAGTGAAAGGTTCCTATAGAAGAGGGAAAATTCTATACATTTTTGGATAGCTCCTATGAATGCAGCAGGTTATTGCTAAAAGGAGATCAGTCACCTTACTTGACCTTATTACAAAAATAGGCAAGCCTTTACCATTTTTACACTGCCATCTACCAACAGAAGTTCAGTCTCCAAATGTTCCTCTACACAGAAAAGTGACCCTGGCCTTAAACAAAATGTTCCATATCGATATTATTAGGTGTGGGTTTTCCTGAACAAGAACTCTGGCTCCCTAAGGCAGATTGCCCCATAATATAGGATACATGATGAGTGATAGTATAAAGGCACAGTTTTAAAAATCTGTTCAAAAACTAACTGAGGGGTGAGAGTTAGTTTTCAAAGAAAATGAATGGCACATTTAAATGGGAGATGTAATATTTATATTATTCTATTCCTAGATTCCGCACTTGGCTTATTATTAGGTAAAACAGTATAGGATTACCGAATAGAATACCTTTTACTAAAAATGCCCGTATGGATAAAAAGGCTCTTATTTGCACTTTATGTCAGAGCTGTCCAGCATTTACCTGTGGAAACTGAATGCATGCTAAAAGTTATGTATATGAGCCCTCTTCTTATGATTAAAATAAAAGTCGCTATGCACTGAAGCTAAATATCGATCAATCACCCAGCCCATGCTTTCTACCCTCAACAGCAATGCTGATGATTAACCCCTCAAGGAGGTCCATGGTAGCCAAGTATTGGGATGGAAATGAAATCTGGTACCCCTTTCGGAATGCTGGTAACCTACGAGGTTAAAAATGATGTGATACATCTATAGTATGTCTGTTGAAGTTAAATCGTTTACGCAATACAAATAAGAAACAGTATTTTTTCTTGGCTGTTTGGATAATCTTACAGTTATATAATACTTCCTAGGCAGTTTTAATAGCTAATATATTTATTTATGTATACTTAAACTGTCATTCACTGTCATCTAATTCCTGCATATGGAAACGTTTTTAGATTGAAAAAAAGTTAGGGTTGAGCTTTCATTCTATATATTTTTATTGATTTATAGGCTTCCTAAAAGTAAGCATTTATTTTTAATGGATATGTATGTGTTCCTTTATAGGGCTGTTTGTACAATTAAGAGGTGTCCATTTTACTAACCCATTACGAGAGTGTGCAAAAGCTTTTTTTTTGTGATTAGGTAAGCGTGAATAGCAGAGTACTCTCTTTATGCATATTCTGATATACTGTTTTAATTTAAAGTGATGGGCCCATTGTGTGGATCTATTAATATCAATCACCTTAAACACTGGAGCGTTTTAAAGTTATTAAAGTCTTGGGTGTAATCCAGGAATTTTGTATCTTTTATGCAATTACAAAGATAGTTTGTATTTACTAGTTTGTTTTGGGGCTCTCAGCCTTTGTAAACATGTTTCGCGTTCAAGGGAAATGTCGGGATATACTCAAAACTTCTGGCTGACAAATTCATCTCCAACTTTATTCCTAATTCCTAAATTTTTAGCTGCCCCAAATTTGTAAAACACTATCCGAGAACCTTCAACTATCAGTAGGGAGCGGCCCTTAGGTACTCATATTAAAAGAAAGCCAGCTTTGATAAGCCCCACATATCCCAGATACCTTCCTAAATAACTCTGAAATATGACCTTGTACGACCACTGAGCTACCTATTTGTCTCATAGTCTCTGCATATTAAGGTTTGTGCCACGTAAGGAGGGCTTTCGCACGGTCATCCCTCTGTATTACAGTGACCATCAATGGATCCTGGGAAACTAAAGATCCATTAGTTAGGAGTAAAATACAATTTCCTAAGTGCAGGTTTCAAAGCTCCTCCATAATTCTGTTTTCAACAGACTGATGGACTCATCTACAAAAACAATGGACTAGAAATACCAGATACTTTTAAGAACTAGTCCTTGCTTTGTGACTTGGGGTTAGCTCATTTTAGGAGGTGGAACAGGTATTGCAGAGAATCAGCATTCTTGGTGGAAATACTTTCCTATCCATGCTTATTCATAGTCTCCTCCTAACTATGTCTGGGTGCAACCTGGACGCGTATAAAACCCTGTAAACCATGTTCTGATGGACACAGGCAGTTGCAAAATCATGTACACCAATACACATCCTTAAAATGTACATCTGTGTACCAGCCAACTCATGGATACATTTGGTGTATATGGCTAGGCTTATAAAGCGCCCAGGGTTGCGTCTACTACATGACCTAAACTCCTATTACCAGTTTTACTCATGTAAGTATAAAACTAACCTAAAACTGTGCCACTCTCCGCCCTAATCCCAACCTAATTTCAATGTAAAACACTTCTTAATAGTACCATACAAACTTTCACACCCACTTCAAGTATACACATACACACACACACACAGCCACACAGCCACACACACATACACACACACACACACACACACACACACACATGCCAGTTCATAACTCATATCCCTAACCTTAACTCACTCTAACACCCATGCAAACACACCTACACCCTGTAAATAAACATGCCACACACACACACATGCACACACACACACACACACACACACACACACTGTCCATTGCATCTGCACACACACACACACACACACACACACACACACACACGCACACTCACAAACACACTCACACCTGGTAACAGACACACATTCACAAACACACTCACACCCTATAACAAACACACACACACACACACACACAGACACACACACACACACACACACACACACACCTTTGCTACGGTTGCTTAGGAGGTGTGTGTGGGCCACATTAATTTTGTATTTCAAACCCCCTCAGTGCTTTCTTTTAATATTTTAAAGCCATCCCATGCATGTAGACCCAACCATCTTCTACCAATCTGGAAAGTAGTACAGACCATGCACTATCCAGATAATATCCACTACCCCATCTTAATAGAAATTAATGGTATCAGCTGTGTATTTTTTCTTGATCTACCCCAAAGCATCTGACTGACTTACTCAGGTGAATTTTCTAAAGGAAATGGAAATCCGTAGGTTGACCTAAAATGAAATAGATTGATTTACATACCTGAATGTATGGAACATTTAGATTCAAATCATCCAGACACATCATTCCACTTCCAAACCAGTATATAAAAGGAGTTCCTGTGGATCATTTATTTGGCCTATCTTTATTCATACTATTTCTAAATTCACTTTCATTCCATTTCCTATGAGATATTACAAGCAGAAATACTGCGAATTTGATGTTACATTACTATGACAATCCGCCGAAACGCAAAATCTTTTTACTAGAAATATATTTTAAAATGTGTGACATAAAGACAGGGCAACCTAATAGGAAAAGCAACGGGTTCCATAAACTATAGAAAATCTAGATGTTGTATACAAACTTTAAGTACTTTCAAATCTGTTAGACTCAGCCCCAGTTTTTCCAGCAATATATAAAAAAAAACTAGTAACAAAGCTAGCATTGTTCTTCTACATATCACTGTAGACTTAAATGCATGCAGACATGCACCAACGAAATGGTGGCCATATTTCCCAGTCTGGAATATTGCTTTTTCATGAATATTGACCACAATGGGAAAATAGCTATAAACAACTCATAATAAGATATGCAGATTTATTACTGGGCTCTACAAAAGCACCTCTTTAGCATTCTGGCTGAATCAGGATAAATCAGAGTCAAATTACAGATATGTGTATTAATCTATAAACTGATTTACATGTAACAACATTGGCTGTTCCAAAGAATGCCTACTTTCGATACAGTTCACAAGCCAGATGCCTATTTGTTCATCAAAAATTCAGTTCAGCGAATGGCATTTTCAGTGTACTTACATCGACCATGCAGTTTGTCGAACTGTCATACTGAGATGTCGGTACAGTGAAAATCGGAACATTTCCCCTTTCCTCACTGTAGTGTGATTTCAGAGTTGGTATATATCAAATTTGGCGAAAAGCG
>NW_025057766.1:0-5865 GCF_019279795.1 Protopterus annectens | reverse complement strand
GATAGTGGATTGAACCTGCAAGAAATCTGAGGTATCTTCTGCAGCTTTGTCTGATTGGGACATGCAGGTATGCCTCCTTGAGGTCCAATGTTACCAGCCAAAACTCCTTGCCCAGCATGGGAAGAAGCTGCTGTAATGTGAGCATCTTGAATTTTGCACGAGTAAAATGTGTTTAGGATGGATAAGTCCAAAATGGGTCTCCAGTCGGTTCCTTTCCTTGGTACCAGAAAAGTCTTGAATAAAACCTTGACCTTGTTCGTGAGTAGGTACCTCTTGATAGCTTCATGCTTATGAGCTTTGAAATTTGTAGTTGTGCCTCTGCCCTTTGATTGTGTGGCAGGTTGGCATGCCTCTCATTTTGGAAGAGTGGAAATGAAATTTGTAGCCTCTGTTTATAACGTCCAGGATCCATTTGTCTGTTGTGACAATATGCCAATTTCTTGCAAATAATGCTAGCTTTCCTCCCAAAGGTGCTGCCAGCTGAGACCTGCTTGGCATGGAAATGAGGGAGTCATTGGGTTTGTTTCCTGTATTGTTGTGCACTGTCTTCGCCACCTCTTGGTGCTGGAGTTTGCCATTGTCGGCCTCTATATGATCCTTGTGATTGCCCTCTGCCCCTTGTGCGTCTGTATCTACCTCTTTGGGGCTTGTCAGTGGCTGGAAAGGACCAGTTTTTTGAAGGCCAATTTCTGCTAAAACGTGGTGGTTGGACCTGTAAAAAAGCTTTGACAGTTTGCATAGATTTGGCTTTTTCTTCCATTTTCCGTAATATCTCCTCAGCATTAGTACCAAAAGTACAGTTTTGTACCTACCATAAATGTAGATGTCCGATAGGAATGCATCTGCAGTCCTTACAAATGGGTTGTCCTGTCGTCAGGCAGCCCTTCGGTCGGCTGGATTCCAAAGTCTGGGTCTGGCCTCGGCTGGTGTCGCACTTCACCCGACGTCATAGCTGCAGTTATTCGGGTATAAAGGCATCAGCCGACGCCATTTACCTCAGTGTTTCTTGCCCCAGATGCCAGGTGCCCTCTTGGAAGGCTAAATTTGGATAAATGCCAATGATTCCAAATAGTAGAGAGCAAACACAAAAAATAAGCATGTATGTACATATATACAAACAAATACACCTAATAGATCCCCAAGCTAGCTGAAGGCGGAAATACCCTAGGAGTACCTCAGAGGGAAGGTGGTGGGTAATCCTGACTGCAGATGAATTCCGGACATCTTCATTTATGGTAGGTACAAAACTGTACTATGTCCCACAAGGATGCATCTGCAGTCCTTACAAATGGGTAGAAATACCATAGCTAAAAAGGGGAGGAGGAAGAGAGATTATGGTGTAGTAGGATCCCTTGCAAAACACAAACAGCAGTGGCAAAACCTGCTCGGGATCTAGAGTATAAAGGTAAATTGTAATGCTTGGCAAATGTATGCACGGAGGTCCAAGTAGCAGCCTCTCTAATGTCCTTGGTAGCCACTCCTGAAGAAAGCTGTGGTAGTGGCTGTAGCCCTTGTGGAGTGAGGCCTCATGTTCTCTGGAGTTTTCTTTCCATGGTAGGCGTAACAAAATCTAATGCAATTTCCTATCCATTTGGAGATTGTCTGTTTTGAAATTGGTTTTCCTTCCTTTCCTATTGCATATGCTACCAGAAGCTGGTCAGTTTTTCTATTGGACTTGTCCTGTCCAGGTAGTAAACTGCCTGTGTACATCCAAGGTATGCAAAGTCTTTCTCCCCTGTTCTGTGGGTTTGGGAAGAATGTAGGTAGGTGGATAGCCTGATTTAAAGACACTCTGGATACCACCTTAGGCATAAATGTAGGATTTGTTCTCATGGACACTCTATCTTGATGGAAGATCAGGAAGGGTTGTACTGCCATGAATGCCTGTAGTCAGGAGACCCATCTTGTTGAAGGTATTGCCAGCAGGAAAGCAGTCTTCCAGGATAAGTATTGTAATTCTGCTGTTGCTGCTGGTTCAAAGGAGGAAGTGTAAATTTTTTCTAGCACAAAGTTCAAGTCCCATGCTGGCAATGGTGGTTTCCTGGGAGGTTTTCATTTTTAATTCCTCTCAGAAACTGTCTGAGCAGGGATGAAAGACAGGAGGATCCAAGCTGTATTGTGCTGAAATAGCTGATGCATGTATCTTGATGGAAGAATAGGACAGGCCTGTGTGGAAGAGCTCTGCCAAGTACTCCAGGATGTTGGCCATGTTTACCAGAGTCACATCTCCCTTTGCAGTACTCCAAATGAGATATCTTTTCCATTTTGCTGCATAATTCTTTCTTGTTGAAGGTCTGCGCGCCTCCAGGATTATGTCTTTAACCCTTTGGGTTAATTGCTGTTATGTAATGTTCCAGGCAGTTAGCTGCAGAGTTTTCAGGTTTGGATGCAGGATGTTGTAGTTGTTCTGTGTTAACAGTAATGGGATCAGGGGTAGTGTCCATATTTGTTCCCGAGACATGCTCCTCAGCAATGGGTACCAATGTTGTCTTGGCCAGTCTGGAGCTATCAGAATGAACCTTGGACGGTCCTCTTTGATCTTCAGAAGCACCTTGTGCATCAAAGGAAGTGGTGGGAATGCAATGCTGTCAGGTTTTTCCAACTGAAAGATAGGAGTCCACCTTCCAAGCAAGTGGGTGGTAGTCCCTTGTGCAGAATTTCTTTAGCTGGTGATTGAATGGGGATGCAAACAAGTCTATTTGTGGTAATCCCCATTCTTGTGATCTTTGAAGATGTCCGGATGGGATCCATTCGTGGGCATCTGTGGTAGTGCAGCTTAATATGACTGCTAGAATGTTTTCTTTTCCGGTACAAAATTGCTTGTAACTGAATGTTGTAGCTCAGGGCCACATCCCATAGGTCCAGTGCCAGCGGGATAGAGGATATGAATGGGTGCCCCCTGTTTGTTGACGTACCACATAACTGTGGTGTTGTCTGTCCTTATCAACTGACCTTCTTGGAGAAATGGTCTGAATGACTGGATTGCCAATTTTACTGCCAGCATTTCCTTTAGATTTATGTGAGGGCAGCTGGTCTTGAGTCCATAAGCCTTGTATGCACTTGTCCTGCATGTGTGCCCCCAACCGAGGTCTGAGGCATCTGCCGTGATGGTTTGGCTTGGTTGGCTGTTGCAGAAGGGCAATCCTGTGTTTGATTGACAGGCCTGAGCCCACCATAGGAACTCTTGTTTCAGGCATGGAATTATTGGGATTTTGGTTTCTAGGCTGTGCTTGTGTTGAGGGCCACAAATTCCTTAGGTACCACTGTAGCTTTCTCATATGAAGTCTGGCATGAGGGGCCAGAATTATGCAGGATGCCATGAAGCCTAGAGCTTGCAGTACTTTTCTTGCAGTTAGGTGGTTCTGCTTTGTTAATGCCAAGAAGTAGAGAGGTAGTTGCTCTTTCTTTCTGCAGTTAGGAATGCCATTTGTTTTGATGTGTCCAGCTCTGCACCCAGAAAGGTTATTCTTTGGGATGGAATCAGCCTTGACTTTTTTATATTGACTGTATATCCCAGGCTTGAGCAGGTAAATGACTCTTTGTAAGTCTTCTGCTAGCTTGCTTTTGTTGTCCGCTTGTATCAGGCAGTCGCCAGGTAGGGATAAATTTGGATTCCTGAAGTCTGCAATGAGCAATTACTGATGCCAGGCATTTCGTGAACACTCTGGCAGTAGATAAGCCAAAGGGCAATGCTGAGAATTGATAATGCTCTGATCCTGCAAGAAATCTGAGGTATCTTCTGCAAATTGGTCTTAGGGGACGTGCAGGTATGCCTCCTTGAGATCTAGAGTTACCAGCCAAGACTCCTTGCCCAGCATGGGAAGAAGCTGCTTAGGGTCAGCATTTTGAATTTTGGAACAATAAGGAATGTGTTTAAAGCGGACAGGTCTAGAATGGGTCTCCATTTGTTTTCTTTTCTTGGTACCAGGAAGAGTCTGGAGTAAAATCCTTTCCTTGTCCATAGATGGTACCTTTCCACAGCTCTCATTCTAATAGCTTCTGTCCTTTGAGTAGGTGGTAGGTTTGGCATTCCTCTCTTCCTGGTAGAGTATGGAAATGGAACCTGTAACCTTGGTCTATAGTTTGCAAAATCCATTTTTCCTTGTGATGCAATGCCAGTTTTGAAAATAAGGAGTTTTCCGCCTAAGGGTGCTTCTAGTTGTTCCCTGGTAGGCAGTGCAGTCAAGTCACTGTGATTGAGTTGTTGTAGTGGTGGTGGCTGGGCTGTGCCTCGCTGGTTGTTACTTGCCATTGGCGCCCCTGTAGGCACCCCTGGATTGGTTTCTGCCTCTTGAACGCCTATTCCTGCCTCTCTGAGCCTTAGAGGAGTCAGAAAGGACCAATTCTTTGGGGGCCAGTTCCTGCTAAACCTTGGAGGTTGAACCTGTAAGAAATCTTTCACCGTTTGTACAGATTTTGCCTTCTCTTCCATCTTCTTTGCACCTGCTGAGCAGGGGAACCAAATAAATTGACCTTGTCCATGGGTGCATCCAAAAGCTTTGATTTGACATGGTCTGGTAATGCCTGTTCTTTCAACCTTGCATGTCTCCTGATAACTGTGCCAGTCATGGCTGATCTAAAGGAAGCCTCCAGTGCATCATAGCCACATTTTAAAGAATGGTTACTAACCTGCTATGTTATGTACCATTTCCTGAACATATTTTTATCTAAAGATTCTTCAGAGGACAGCTTTTTAGTTAACTGGTCAAGCATAAACTCTTTATATTGAATCATATGAAACTTTGGGAGTTCAAAGCCCTAGCTGACAAGGTAGCAGAAGTGTAAACTTTTTACCCCATCTCTAAGGACCTGGATTCCCTTTCAGAGGGAGAGGGGTTTTTGTAGAAGTAGCAGCTACAGCTTTAGGGGCCCCGGGAGATAGTCTCTGGATCTGCAAAGGAGCCTTGTATAAGTGGTGATGAGTGTCTGGGACCCTGTAGAACCTATCGGGCTTAGCAGGGCCGGAGGTAAGAATCAGGAGCAGTGCAAGCATCATTAAATGCATCATCTACAACAGAAAGAACTGGAGGTATAGCTAAAGGCCTATGTTGTGGCAAATGTAGAAAGGTTCTAAGCCTTTTCCCGAGTCTGAAAAATCTTGGCCCTGCCACTGAAATTGTTCCCTCATAGCATGCAAGGTTTCCCCAAAGGAAAATTCCTCAGGTGGAGAGGCTGAAGGAATGGACTCTTCAGCATCAGAGTCTTCGTAAGGAGAATAAAAGCCTCAGGAGGTCTGTATGTTCTGATTCATCAGAGGAACCATCAGTGGATACTGGCTCAGGGGCTCTGCTCTAGGCCTCTTTCTGGAGGAGGAGAGAGGACCTGTCTGGATGAGGCTGGGATCCACGGATTAAAGAAATTAAATCCTCAGCCAAGGATAGCATATGAACTAGTGCTGGGCCTGGGTGAGGGGGGTTTGGGAGGCACAGATTTTGAAGGTTTGGCTGCTTTAGCCCTGGCAACAGCATTAATAGAGATGGCTGCAGGAGGCCTAGCAGCTCCACGTGCAGGGTTGAAACATCCAGGGAATGTGTCTGATAATTCCTGAGAAACCGCAACAGAAGGCTGGATTTCGAAGCAGATTCTGCCCGGTTAGAGAGGCCTCGGTAGAAGGCATGGTTTCGGCTGAAGAACCGCTTGCTCGGTTTGGCAAACCAGACACTCGTGGTTTGCTTAACGGTTTCGCCAGACGCGGACCGCGAGTGTCGGTCCTTTTTTCGCTTTTAATTTGCAGTCGGAGGATCCGACGGCATAATGTAGCAAAATCAGAGCCGAAAATGTTCAGCAACTCGACCCGCGTCTCCGTTAAAAGGCAGGCTAAAACTGCTACGCGTGGTCTGGGCCTAAAGCAATGCTTTTTACCCC
>NW_025057765.1:0-6429 GCF_019279795.1 Protopterus annectens | reverse complement strand
TCGGACATTGACAGTGGCTCTAATGGGGCAACACTGTGCAAACATCACTGCCTTGTCTCTGTACTTTTGTATGTGTGACTTGTCATGACCCCAAGTTGAGAGCCAGATGCTGCCATGTTGTCTGAGGTAGAATATATGGCCTCAGTCTTTGCCACCCACACCTATTTCTTCTCACCCTTGTGTCTTCAGGATCATCCATGACAGCTCTGACAGCTCCATGTCAGACATCTGGAGTTCTTTGGCTAGATCCACCACAATTAAAGCTACCAGGCCACCATGTTTTGATGTTATTGTGTTTACAGCATGGCACACATGGCAACCATTTGTGATGCATTCTCTGGTGTGTGTTGGAATGCACCTCTGGATATGTCCAGATATCCAACTCTTGCTCTCATCACACCAAATTCATGCTCAGTGGTGTTCTGTGTTGTGGTGTGCACTCTGTTGTAATGGGGCTCTGTATGGCATCATAAGCCAAGGCCTCAATGGATAGCTACAGTCATCTGTTTCTAGAAAGAAAAAAGACACATTTAGTTTTGATGTTTACTGTTGACAGGTCTAGATTCAGTTTGGATCATAGTTGTGGTCCTGTGCTAACAGAGTAGGAGCCCCTTAGAAATTGTGTCATGTTGGAAAATACCCTCAGACCGATTTCCCTGGAAATTGCTGCATCATGGACACAACCGGATATGTGGCCATGATATTGCATACTGCAGAGCACACAACCTGACAACTGAGCAGTGACTACTGCTTCCTATTGATGTAACATTCAGCATCAGGCTCTACTGGGTGTTTTGTTTGGGACATGAATGCAATCAATTGCACTGAGGATATGGGGAAGTTTTCAATGGCACAGAACTCTTCCATGTTAGTTCTGCACTCAATGGCTGCTGATGCTGCTGGAAAGTGGATGTAGTCATCCATTTTCCTGTGCATTACTGCCAGAAACTGTCCTAGAATGCAGCTGCTGAAATATCCCAAAGAGTAGCATACCCAAATGGTTTACTATGATTATGTCTTCTTGCTGGTGGTCAAATCCACCTGGACAATATCCTACATCCCGAATGATGGAATGTCAAACACTGACATTCCCAACTGTCCTACCTTGCCTCCCTCCTGGACTTATGGTAACGCTTGTTCCTGGGTCCAGAGTGGTAGAGAGTTTCGATGTTCGGTATTTGTGTCAGGTATGCCGAAATTCAGCATTCTGACTTTTGCAGAGGTACCTCCACCATAGTCCTACTCAACTGCCTGTGAATCAGCATAATGATAGTGAACCTACCCAGACATACTTTTGTTTCGACTGGTATGGGGTTGCTTCACATACTGTGTGCAGTCATGTGGGGTGCACACAACCTGCACATAGCCTGCACTAGCTTCTGTTGAACCTGTATCTATCAATGATTTCCTGGTTAGAGAGTTGACTTAACTGTAGCTTGGCTTGGTGTCTTGCTGGCTGTCTTCTGTGACATATTTGGAGATCATTTAGTAGTATGGCTTGTAGTACCCCAGCCTTCTGTTATGCATTTAGTGCAGCTTGCATTGTTTTCAGAACCATACTGCTGAATTCACAGGATTGCTGAGAAATTTGTATCAGTTTTTCTTTTTGGAAAAATGGTAAAACACATGTGGCCTCCACTGGGTGTTTTCATAAAATTTTTGTTGTACTAGTCTGTCACATTTTATTGTTGTTAGGCACAACCACTGTGTTTTGGAATCCAGCAGGCATGCACAGAGTGTGCAGTTATCCTATGCTGAATAAAGTATTACTTGTACTTGTCTTTACATTCATTTCCGTTGCACGCTTTGTTGAAAGCCGGACCATCCTGAGCAGATTACCTACAGTGGGGAGAGGTAATCCATGAATGAGCAGAAATGTTCATAATGTTCTTCTGGAATCCAGCCCTATGACTGTTAATTTCTTCTTTATTTGTGACCTATGTGCTTGCCTTATCTGTTTTTTCTCAGTCAACACAGCAGAAACAGCAACAAAATTTTGATCCATGCAATCCGCACTTTCAAGGTGAGGTCACCTTGTGGGAGGGAATGAGCAGACCAGAAAACCAAGAGACAATGAGAGGTGCACAACGGGAAAAATGTATTAAAAACTTGTCAAACAGGCTGAAGTACAACCATATTTCTATAACAAAATGAAATCTATTCCTAGGATTGACAAAACTATTTTAGAATCTTGGAGAAGCTGCTCTCGCTAAAGAATAGTTTATTCTGAAGTACAATTTCTAGTATTTCTTTATTTAGGTAAGAAATGAATATTATGCCAAAGACAACATTTTAAAAATCATCTTAGTTTACTGAGTGAGCAGGCAAGGGGTTTGAAGGGGTAGGCCACGTTAATGCCTGCTCCTTCCTGGTTTGCCACAGTTATAATATCAGCATCAAGATTCTGTGGCTTCCCAAAGTCAGTGCTGTATTTCTTATACAGCATAACATTAATATTGTGAGTAAAGCCGTCAGGTAGAACAAATATAAGCTGCAAGCATCAAGACTAATGATGATGCTGCAAGGAAAAAGGAGATGGTTTATGAAACTGAGGCTAACAAATTCAATTGTTTCCAAAAAATATGTTCTTTTTAATTAATATATACTAAATGCATAAAAGGGATAGTAAAGAAACAGAATCTCCTTAATCATATACAGTGTGATTTGATAAAAATAACTGCTCTCAGTGGCAATTAATTAAGTTAGCTTCAGCGTACCTTAAAGTTGTTAGGGTCAACCCTGATGCTTTGGGGATGCATGTCACTGAGGTCTGACAGGGCAGCCGACGTGTTACTGATATTCTTTATAGATTTGCCAGGACCATCAATGATTTCAGCACCATGAACACTGGCTTAGGCAGAGTTGGAGCTGGTGTCAACACTGGCAAACTAGATCCAGGTCTAGGGAAGGCTTGCAAACATTCTGGGCATGAATAACAGAAGAAATAAAACTTTAACAGTTCTTATGCTGATCCATATTACTTTATTTTGTAACTGCATTTAATTAGAATATGAATATGTCTTATCTGATTTTTTAAGTTATCCTTGATTTGAGGCATTCATTTGCCACATTCCAAACAACAGTGTATAAGATTTTCACATATTAAGAATATCTGCTTCCTGGCTTCCTGGTCTGGCACCTTGACAGTAACATCACAGCCCTTGAAAACTTCCTGACAGAAGAGATAGCTAAACGGAGGCTGGGTCACTCTTCTTTGTATTGGAATCTGGCTGCCTTTGATAAGAATTATAATCATAGCAATATTGTAAGTCATAGGAGGTCTAAAGCACCTTATACCCTTTCCGAGGGGTCTGTGCATTTTGGTTACATTTGAACCCAGTCCAGATACATTTTGTTACCTTGCTTTGTTCCCAAGTCACTAGGAAATTAGAATGAACCTAGAACATGATTTACAGAAGTGCAACAAACTACCATTATTCAGAAGAGTGCTGGTGAAAAGCAAACCATAATGATTTTTAAATACATTTTGCCATAATAAATTCTTTATCTCTGAGCATCGTGTTCAGTTGCTGATATTCAGCCATGGTTCTTTTCACTGGCAAACTTTTAAGATGATTCATCTTCATTATAGTTTGCCTAATGGAACTTACAGACTATCAAAAGCACTAGCATTTACTGCCAAAACTACATTTTCTACTTTTTGCTTCAGCTAGTGGTGATACAGCAGTGCTGAAAATCAGTCTACTATGATTTTTTTCAGGTTTGCATAAGGTACATACATTATTGTTGCCCTAAAATTGACTGGACAATTGCTTAGGTAATGCGAATAGATTGTCAGCATTAAACAGTGTAAATGAGAAATGTCTTTTTTAGCCTGCACTCCTATGACATCATTACTACTTATGAGCTTCTTCTCATTGGCAGTCTGATTAGTTACTTGTGATGTCACTATTGTAAGGTCACATGCTTGATGATACAGTGCTAGACACATAATGGTCCAGGCTCACAGCCACCACATGTTCTAGACCACATTAACACATTCAATATACTTTATGGAAGAATCAGAATTTTAGGAAAAGTACAACTACATAGTTCTTATTTTTTCACTGTGGTTTTATTTTGATTATGGGTACATTTTCGACAATTTCAGCGGAGGCCTGGTGGGAAAAGCCCCATGTACAGACAGATTCCAAATTACAAGCAGAGGATTGTAGTAGCTACAAGACATTTTTAACAAACATGAGTTGTTAAATACAAGACTGACACACTTAGATTAAGTACACTTCAAATAATTTATGTAGATTGTGGCAAAAACATAATTGTTACATCAGTAGGAAGAAGAGAGGAAGTTAGTAGCAGTTAAAGGTGGTTAGACGAAAGACATGGCAGGAAGAGAAACAATGAAGGTAAGTGCAGGTGGACAAACAGAGGAATAAGTTGAGTAGAGTTTAGATAGGAAGTACAGAAGGGAGGAGTTAGTGTGACGATAAGTGGAGAATAAGCACCATGAATGAGTTAATTAGGGCTTTGGCATGTACAGATATGTGATTTTAGTAGGGTTTCAGTTAGTGTTTTTTTTTAAGCTTTGTGTATGGGAAAATTTTCTAATGCTCAGTGGGAGTTTATTCCATGCTAGGGCAACTGAGTAGTTATATACGTTTTGTCCTATCGTTCTTTGTGAATTGTGGATTGGTAGGAGAAATTGATCAGAGCTTCAAACAGAGTGGGTGGGGATGTAGAGGGATATAAGTGAGGAGATGGCAGGGTAAGAGATGGGTTTGTTTAGGATGGAGTGAATAATGGACAGTTGGGGGAGTAAGAGATGATATGAAATTCAAGCCAGTTTAAAGTTAGTAAGGAATAGCAATGATGAGAGTTGTAAGGTTGATTCGCAGCGAATCTAGCAATTTTGTTGTGAGTTCGAGCTTGGTCTTTAGATTGTAAGTTGGTCAGGAGAGGTGAGGCATACAGAAGGCTGTGAAGAAGATGTGCATAGGCAAAAGAAAGTCTAGAGTTATTTGTGAGCATTTGTTTTTTATTTTTGTAAAGCAGATTTTGATGTGTCTTTTTAATACTGTTTAATATGTGCAGATCACATTTCAGTTAATCATCAATGATCGCACCGAATAGTTTAGTGTGTGTGTGTCGACGTTTATGACAGTGTTGTTAAGTAATGAGATGGTAAATGTTGATTTATGATAAGAAAGGGACTTTGGGAGAAATAGGAGAAGCTTTTTTTTTATTTTTAGGATTAAGTTGGTTGTTAGTAAGCCAATTTTCAACAGAGAGAAAGGAGTTTTGGGTGAGTGAGTGGAGGTCAGAGAGACTGTCAGCGGTGGGGATGATAGTAGAGTCATCAGCATATTGTACGAGTGTGGACTGAGTGCAGGAAGTGTGAAGACAGTGAAAATGTTAAATAGTAGTGGTCCAAGAATCGATCCTTGTGGTACTCCAGTATTGACTGGGAGACAGAGGGATTAGGGGGAGAGCCCTCTGACACACTGCTGCCTGTTTGTGAAATAGCTAGAGAACCATGAGAGGGAAGGGTTAGAGATATTGAGGTCAGACAGTTTGGTAAGGAGCTTAGGGTGGGAGACAGTGTCATAAGCTTTGGATAGACGTAGGAATAGACAGGAGACTAGTTTATTATTGCCTCTGGCATGTGCAATAGTTTGGGTGAAAGAAATTCACGGTTGTAGAGCTATGGTTTGGGAGGAAACCATGTTGGGTGGGTGTGAGTAGGTTTTCCTGCAGTAGATAGTGTAGGAGCTGCTTATGAATGCATTTACATTATAACTGTATTAAATTATAACATACATGTATTAAGTTAATAATGTTAATAAACAAAATAACATACACATTAATGTGAAAATAATCATTAAAAAGTTCACATTTGAAAAAAAAGTAATAAAAGATTGCAAATAAAAATGCACATAGATTGCAATACATCATATAATATATACTAATATTATTTCAGTATCTAAATAAATAATTCAGTATTAAATATTCACTCTAAATAAGCAACAATCCAGTAAGAAGTAAAAGCAAACTGGAGAGTAAAGAGAGTTTTTATGAAGTCAAATCATTATCATAGACTGAACAAATGACTTTTAATTAGCATATACTAACTTTATTTAAAAATACAGATGGTCAAGCAGTCTTGTTGTAGGTGGAAGTGAGATAATTCCATTCAACCTGGGTCAATAAAGCCAGCCTCTGTCGTCTTAGATGAAATCACACAATGCCTAAGTTACCTATCTGTGGAAAGGCCATGCAAAGGACATGAAGCCAGGAGTAACTGGCAGTAATCTATTGCCACTAGTCAGCCTAATTACATCACCCAGAGAGGTGGTCACCTTATGTTCACTGTGTCTGAATACCTTCACTGCAATGAACGAATCACAGATTTAGAGCTCTCTTCAGGAATGTTAAGACAACAATATATTCATTTACTTTACCCAGGACTTC
>NW_025057764.1:0-5303 GCF_019279795.1 Protopterus annectens | reverse complement strand
TGCTGGTAAGGGAGGGCATCAGTTCCACAGGAGTGCTGGAAAGGGGAGGGCATCAGTTCACAGGAGTGCTGGTGGAGGGCATCAGTTACACAGGAGTGCTGGAAAGGGGAGGCATCAGTTCCACAGGAGTGCTGGTAAGGAGGGAAAAATCAGTTCCACAGGAGTGCGGGAAGGAGGGCATCAGTTACACAGGAGTGCAAGGGAGGCATCAGTTCACAGGAGTGCTGGTAAGGGAGGGATCAGTTCACAGGAGTCTGGTAAGGAGGCATCAGTCACAGGAGTGCTGGTAAGGAGGCATCAGTTCCACAGGAGTGCTGGTAAGGGAGGGCATCAGTTCCACAGGAGTGCTGGTAAGGGAGGGTATCAGTTCCACAGGAGTGCTGGTAAGGGAGGGCATCAGTTACACAGGAGTGCTGGTAAGGGAGGGCATCAGTTCCACAGGAGTGCTGGTAAGGGAGGGCATCAGTTACACAGGAGTGCTGGTAAGGGAGGGCATCAGTTCCACAGGAGTGCTGGTAAGGGAGGGTATCAGTTCCACAGGAGTGCTGGTAAGGGAGGGCATCAGTTCCACAGGAGTGCTGGTAAGGGAGGGCATCAGTTACACAGGAGTGCTGGTAAGGGAGGGCATCAGTTACACAGGAGTGCTGGTAAGGGAGGGCATCAGTTACACAGGAGTGCTGGTAAGGGAGGGCATCAGTTCCACAGGAGTGCTGGTAAGGGAGGGCATCAGTTCCACAGGAGTGCTGGTAAGGGAGGGCATCAGTTCCACAGGAGTGCTGGTAAGGGAGGGCATCAGTTCACAGGAGTGCTGGTAAGGGAGGGCATCAGTTCCACAGGAGTGCTGGTAAGGGAGGGCATCAATTACACAGAAGAGTACTGGTAAGAGAATCATCAGTTATCTCACAGGAGTGCTACTGGTAGGGAGACATCAGACCACAGGAGTGCTGAGGCCAAGGAGGGGGCATCCAGTGCAGTGCAGGTAAGGGAGGGACATCAGTTCCACAGAATTGCTGGTAAAGGGGTATCAGTTACACAGGAGTGCTGAGTAAGGGGAGGTATCAGCAGTTGCAGGAGTGCTGAAGTAAAGAGGGCATCAGTTCCACAGAGGTGCTGGTAAGGAGGGCATCAGTTACCTGGGAGTGCTGCTGGTGGGGCGTCCCAGTTCACAGGAGTGCTGGTAGGGGAGGGGCGTGGTGCAGGAGGTGCTGGTAGGGCATCCCAGTTACACAGAGTGCTGGTGGGGGGACATCAGTTCCATGGGAAGATGCTGGTAAGGAGGGAGCATCAGTTCCACAGGAGTGCTGAGCTAAGGGGAGGGCATCCCAGTTCACACAGGAGTGCTGGTGAGGCATCAGTTACTGGGAGTGCCTCAGTAAGGGAGACATCAGTTCCCACAGAAGTGCACAGAGTAAGGAGGGCATGAGTTCCACAGAGGTGCTGAGAATGCAAGGAGTATCCAGTTACACAGGAGTGCTGGTAAGGAGGGTATCAGTTACACCCAGGAGTGCTGGTAGGGAGGCATCAGTTCCACAGGAGTGCTGGTAGGGGCATGAGTTCCACAGGAGTGCTGGTAAGGGGAGGAGTATCAGATTACGGAGTGCTGAAGTAGGGAGGGGTATCGAGATTACAGGAGTGCTGGTAAAGGAGGTATCAGTTACACAGGAGTGCTGGTAGGGAAGGAGTATCAGTTACATAGGAGGTGCTGGGGAAGGTAGGAGGGCAGAAATGAAGTTAAAGCAAGGAGTGCTGAAGTGGGGAGGGCATCAAGTTACAAGTGATGGTAGGGGGAGGGGCATCAGTTACACAGGTGCTGGTAGGGAGGGCATCAGTTACAGCAGTGCTGGTAAGGAGACATCAGCTCCCACCAGGAGTGCTGGTAAGGAGAGGAATATCCAGTTCCACAGAGGGCATGGATTCCTGGGAGTGCTGGTAAGGAGGGGTATCAGTTCCACAGGAGTGCTGAGTAAGAAGAGGGAGGGCATCCAGTTCCACACAGTAAGGTAGTGGGGAGGGCATAAGTTACACAGGAGTGCTGAGTATGGAGGGCATCAGTTACACAGGAGTGCTGGTAAGGAGGTATCAGTTACACAGGAGTGCTGAAATGAGGGAGAGCATCAGATCCAAAGGAGTGCTGGAAAGGGAGGGCAACAGATGCACAGGAGTGCAGGAAAGGGAGGGCATCAGTTCCACAGGAGTGCTGGTAAGGGAGGGCATCAGTTCCACAGGAGTGCTGGTAAGGGAGGGTATCAGTTCCACAGGAGTGCTGGTAAGGGAGGGCATCAGTTACACAGGAGTGCTGGTAAGGGAGGGCATCAGTTCCACAGGAGTGCTGGTAAGGGAGGGCATCAGTTACACAGGAGTGCTGGTAAGGGAGGGCATCAGTTCCACAGGAGTGCTGGTAAGGGAGGGCATCAGTTCCACAGGAGTGCTGGTAAGGGAGGGCATCAGTTCCACAGGAGTGCTGGTAAGGGAGGGTATCAGTTACACAGGAGTGCTGGTAAGGGAGGGCATCAGTTACACAGGAGTGCTGGTAAGGGAGGGCATCAGTTCCACAAGAGTGGTGGTAAAGGAGGGCATCAGTTCCACAGGAGTGCTGGTAAGGGGGCGGATCAGTTACACAGGAAAGCTGGTAAGGGAGGGTATCAGTTACACAGGAGTGCTGGTAAGGGAGGGTATCAGTTCCACAGGAGTGCTGGTAAGGGAGGGCATCAGTTCCACAGGAGTGCTGGTAAGGGAGGGCATCAGTTCCACAGGAGTGCTGGTAAGGGAGGGCATCAGTTCCACAGGAGTGCTGGTAAGGGAGGGCATCAGTTACACAGGAGTGCTGGTAAGGGGGAGGCATCAGTTCCACAGGAGTGCTGGTAAGGGAGGGCATCAGTTCCACAGGAGTGCTGGTAAGGGAGGGCATCAGTTCCACAGGAGTGCTGGTAAGGGAGGGCATCAGTTCCACAGGAGTGCTGGTAAGGGAGGGCATCAGTTCCACAGGAGTGCTGGTAAGGGAGGGCATCAGTTACACAGGAGTGCTGGTAAGGAGGGCATCAGTTACACAGGAGTGCTGGTAAGGGAGGGTATCAGTTCCACAGGAGTGCTGGTAAGGGAGGGCATCAGTTCCACAGGAGTGCTGGTAAGGGAGGGCATCAGTTCCACAGGAGTGCTGGTAAGGGAGGGCATCAGTTCCACGGGAGTGCTGGTAAGGGGAGCATCATCAGGAGTGCTGGTAAGGGGGGTGCTCAGTTACACAGGAGTGCGGGTTAAGGGAGTCTGGTAAGGGGGGTGTTAAGGGTGGGTCGGGTAAACAGGATCAGTTAAGGGGGGCTAGTTAAGGGGTGTGGTAAGGGGGGGCTAGTTACAGGGGGGTGTTCAAGGGTGGGTCAGTCACAGGAGTGCTGGTGAAGGGAGGGCATCAGTTACACAGGAGTGCTGGTAAGGGAGGACATCAGTTCCATAGGAGTGCTGGTAAGGGAGGGCATCAGTTCCACAGGAGTGCTGGTAAGGGAGGGTATCAGTTACACAGGAGTGCTGGTAAGGGAGGGCATCAGTTACACAGGAGTGCTGGTAAGGGAGGGCATCAGTTCCACAGGAGTGCTGGTAAGGGAGGGCATCAGTTACACAGGAGTGCTGGTAAGGGAGGGCATCAGTTACACAGGAGTGCTGGTAAGGGAGGGCATCAGTTCCACAGGAGTGCTGGTAAGGGAGGGCATCAGTTCCACAGGAGTGCTGGTAAGGGAGGGCATCAGTTCCACAGGAGTGCTGGTAAGGGAGGGCATCAGTTACACAGGAGTGCTGGTAAGGGAGGGCATCAGTTCCACAGGAGTGCTGGTAAGGGAGGGCATCAGTTCCACAGGAGTGCTGGTAAGGGAGGGCATCAGTTACACAGGAGTGCTGGTAAGGGAGGGTATCAGTTACACAGGAGTGCTGGTAAGGGAGGGCATCAGTTCCACAGGAGTGCTGGTAAGGGAGGGCATCAGTTACACAGGAGTGCTGGTAAGGGAGGGCATCAGTTCCACAGGAGTGCTGGTAAGGGAGGGCATCAGTTACACAGGAGTGCTGGTAAGGGAGGGCATCAGTTCCACAGGAGTGCTGGTAAGGGAGGGCATCAGTTACACAGGAGTGCTGGTAAGGGAGGGCAGTTCACAGGAGTGCTGGTAAGGGAGGGCATCAGTTCCACAGGAGTGCTGGTAAGGGAGGGCATCAGTTCCACAGGAGTGCTGGTAAGGGAGGGCATCAGTTACACAGGAGTGCTGGTAAGGGAGGGCATCAGTTCCACAGGAGTGCTGGTAAGGGAGGGCATCAGTTCCACAGGAGTGCTGGTAAGGGAGGGTATCAGTTCCACAGGAGTGCTGGTAAGGGAGGGCATCAGTTACAGTAGTGCTGGTAAGGAGGGCATCAGTTCACAGGAGTGCTGGTAAGGGAGTGCAACAGTCACACAGGAGTGCTGGTAAGGGAGGGCATCAGTTACAGGAGTGCTGGTAAGGGAGGGCATCAGTTCCACAGGAGTGCTGGTAAGGGAGGGCATCAGTTCACAGGAGTGCTGGTAAGGGAGGGCATCAGTTACAGGAGTGCTGGTAAGGGAGGGATCAGTTACAGGAGTGCTGGTAAGGGAGGGCATCAGTTCCACAGGAGTGCTGGTAAGGGAGGGCATCAGTTCACAGGAGTGCTGGTAAGGGAGGGCATCAGTTCCACGGAGTGCTGGTAAGGGAGGGCATCAGTTACACAGGAGTGCTGGTAAGGGAGGGCATCAGTTCCACAGGAGTGCTGGTAAGGGAGGGCATCAGTTCACAGGAGTGCTGGTAAGGAGGGCATCAGTTCCACAGGAGTGCTGGTAAGGGAGGGCATCAGTTCACAGGAGTGCTGGTAAGGGAGGGATCAGTTCCACAGGAGTGCTGGTAAGGAGGGCATCAGTTACACAGGAGTGCTGGTAAGGGGGGCATCAGTTCACAGGAGTGCTGGTAAGGGAGGGCATCAGTTCCACAGGAGTGCTGGTAAGGGAGGGCATCAGTTACAGGAGTGCTGGTAAGGGAGGGCATCAGTTCACAGGAGTGCTGGTAAGGGAGGGCATCAGTTCCACAGGAGTGCTGGTAAGGGAGGGATCAGTTACACAGGAGTGCTGGTAAGGGAGGGCACCAGTTCCACAGGAGTGCTGGTAAGGGAGGGCATCAGTTACACAGGAGTCTGGTAAGGGAGGGCATCAGTTACACAGGAGTGCTGGTAAGGGAGGGCATCAGTTACAGGAGTGCTGGTAAGGGAGGGCATCAGTTCACAGGAGTGCTGGTAAGGGAGGGCATCAGTTCACAGGAGTGCTG
>NW_025057763.1:0-6652 GCF_019279795.1 Protopterus annectens | reverse complement strand
TTGAGTTTGCCAAGGAACATGTGTAGACTATGTATATTTATTTCAGGGGTGAGATTTACACTGAATTTGTTTGCTAGAATGTTGGCTATCTCAACTGTATCTGATTAGGTTGTGTCATTTTAGATATGTTCTGAGCAATGTTGGTTGTTATTCGTACTTCCTAAGACAACTAAAAAAGGATTTGTGATTGCCTTTAACAACTGAAACTAGTCTACGTTCATGGAATGCCTTTGTATTCCTGAAAGTGTTTTTCTTTTACTTTCTTTGATAGCTTTGAACGTTAGCCTTGATGTGAGGTGATTTTGTTTGGCTATATAGTTTATGATTTTTTTTTTGTTTTACTGTATTTTTTATTGATACATACGGACCACCGGGGGTTACCATTACACTTCTCATTTTGTTTGGATATAGTAGGCACCGACATGTCAATGCATTTATCTATATTCATGTAGAGTTTGTGTAACTATTTACTGTGTTGTATAAAGGTAATACAGTTAAAATACAATGTTGAGACTTCATCACAGGATTGTAGGTTTGTACATTTAAAACCGCTTTTATGCTGTTTGTATTTAGTTGCTGGACATTTTGAAGGAAAATACTAAATGTTTTTGATAGGATTTAACTGGAAAATGGAGTACCAGTGGAACAGTTGATATCAGTGCCATATTGTAAGGACTAGGTCAAGAAGACTTTGTCCTGTAGTGGATTCTGTGAGCTAAATGTCATTATCCCCCGGTAAAAGCCATAGACAGCATCTAAAAAATGCTAATGGATTAAAATGCATCAATAGCTGGAAAGTTAATGCAATATAAAGTTCTGAATAAGGCACATTGAAAATGACTTTAATTTCAATTTTAAATAACAGCACATTTCATTTTAGTGAATTTTTCTTGTGAGAGAAATAAATCAATATAAGAAATTTTGACAAATACAAAGGACTTTTTTCACATTTTATCAAAAATAGACAGAATCACAAATAGTGAATTCAGATGTAGTCTGACAAAAAATACCTTAAGCTTCATCATCTCCCATTCAAACATATATCAACAGCTAATGACAAACAATAAACAAATTCAACATTTAAGTAAACTGTGGAAGAGCTGCAGGTGTACAGACAATAACAAATGCATTATGCTTCCTGCAGTACATGGATTAATTCCCTCAGTCTTCATTAGTCTCCTGTGTCACTATGCTACATTACTTCAACAGACAGTATGCCTGGGCTCCTTCTGTAAAGGGACATTACTGGCCAGTGGGCATTGCCAGGCTGCTAGCAAATGCATTACACATTTGACTTTTGAATTTCTGGACCTTTCAAACAGACATTAATTAGCATTTCACTATAAGCTGTTTGAGGATGAACACCAGCACAACTGGAGTTTAATGAGTTGCCAGACACAATTTCACTAAATGTGACTTTCCAGGGAAGATAAGTTTACTACATCTCATGCTAAGCCTGTTTTCAATGTGAGAATGTTTTGTTTATTCCTAGAAAATAGCTGTCAAGTATTTTTTTTTCTGTAAATTTTGAAATGAAAGTTTTAAATGACATACAAATCTCTGTGATAATTTTAAAATTAAAGAAGTACATAGTATATACACTGACAGATCTGAACAGTGTTTATGGTAGTTGGTGACAGACAGTCAAGTAATGGGATATTGTTATGGCTGGCAGGGGCTGATTCATTATCTTGCATAGGTCCCCATTTGTCTATGACCTAGCAATGTTGACTCTTGAGGCACATGAAAAAACAATATAGCATTATTAGCCATTCAATTACGACAGACTTTTGCTGAGTGATTTCAGATGGAATAGTTAATTTTGATGATGGAGAAGACATGGGAAGGTCAAAAATGAGAAGTAGGTGTACTACAAGCAGGTCTGCACCCTCAAACAATAGTATGTTGTATGCAGTAATATTTGTTCATGACTTATGGGTTGTTGAACAAAAGCTGGTGCAATATTTATACTGCCTTTAGTTGATTAGCTGTATGCATTACTGCAAATAATGAATTAATCCATTAATTGGCCTGGATTGTGTAATGCAGTCTAGGCATATTGCATTTTATTAGTCTAAAAATGTAACATTGTAGTAATATGTTTTTGCAGAACCCTTTTTTACAGCTTCCAGCAACTGGTTGATATTTGAAAGGTCATGTAGTCTGCATTATTTGGTTCACAGGTTCATAGGCTCATAGGAAGTTATTAGGCTAATGGCCCTGGGGCCTTTACAAGCCTAGCCATGTTATACCTGTGTTCCCTAACTGACCTTTGTTAGATGGTCGTTATTCACAGAGCAAGTATATGATCAGTACTAACTGCCCCTGTCAATGAGGGACATAGGTGCCACCTTTTGAATGATGATCACAAACATATGAACTTCAACACCCATTATGATATCATTATTGCATTTTACTATGATACAGTCTTCACTATAAGATTGGATTTTAAAGTTTTCAATATTTTGTTAACAACTGTTACGGTGGTAATTAGGACAAAAAAATAAAGCTATTACTAGTTCATGAGCTGCTTCCTGTGGTAAGGTTGCAATATTTTTTAAATTTTTTTCTAACTTAATTTACCTACACTCTAACACTGAGCGAGTCACTCACTCTAAGAAATGCTGCTGTATTAAACAAGAAAAATAATTTATAACAATCATGAAAGAGAGTTAGAAGGGAAGAGAGGGAAGAGAAGTTTCCCTTTGGTTGAGTTAAGTCTGTTTTAATTACATTGTTTTGCTTTATTTAGCAAATGGCCCTCGGTGTTTGGGCTATGAAATGTAAAATAACAGTTTTAAATTAAATCCATATCTCTGTAAACATTGCAAATGTAAAAAAAAAAAAAAACTGCCAGTTTTGAGCACTGTTTATGGTAATTGTGGAGAAACAGCCGAGGTAATGTCGTGCAGGAATGGCTGCAGGGGGCATTACCCTATCTCCAGCTATGACCAAATGACATTGTTTTTCACAGTTTACAGTTAGTTGCTAGGTATTTAGTGATTTGGTAGGATGCAGATATCTTTAAGATGTGATTATTGGATATTTAGCTATAATGGAGAAAATCCAAAGAGAAATAAACCATAAGATTAAAGGAGGATAGCAAAGGATGCAGCCTTGGAGAATAAGAGAACTTGGGAAAGATGCGGAGACGAGATTGGACAATAGATTGACTGGAGAATAAGAGAACTTGGGAAAGATGCGGAGATGAGATTGGACAATAGATTGACTTTGAGTAATTTGTGAGGCAGCCAGGTAACTGTTAAACCAAGGGCGGGAGTTAGTGTAGATTAAATTAATTAGAGGATGTGGTTACATCGAATGCTTTTGTCAGTTCAATGAAAATAGCAACAGTAAGTAAGCGATGGTGTCAGTATTACTTAAAATGAAAAGGGTTTCTGAAATAAGCAGTGCTGCTCCAGTTTACTGATTTGAGTAGGAAATAGGCAGAGGAAATTATGTGGTATCTGAAGTGGTACAGCAGGAAACTTTTAAGCTAGGAATTAGAAGGACAAAAAGGTAAATACATAGATGTGCAAATAATTGTGATGAAGAAAATTCTTAACTTGTAGGATGCATATAAGCATAAAGATTTATAATTAATTAGGATGCAGAAGAAGATAAAAGTGTATAAAATGTATAAAAGGATGGAGTGTTAAACGACAAATACATGTTTTTTTCTGGGAAGACTGATATACTTTATTAGTAACTACAGTGGTAAGGAGAAGTTTGAGAACACAGACTTTAGAAATGGAAGTGTCTTTGATTAAGTAAAATATTACGTATATGCAGGTTAAAGTAGATGCAGCTTTAAGGAAACATGGGATACAGTCAGTCGACTATAAATTCCATACTCCAGTATAAAGAAACATGAGATATAGTAAGTCGATTATAAATTCCATACTGCAGTATAAAGAAACATGAAATATAGTCAGTCAATTATAAATTCCATACTGCAGTATAAATGGTAAATATATGCAAATGTCTTGGAAGTAATACAGATGGGTTAACATTTATTCAAAAATATATTGAACCAAATGGTTACTCATTACACTCTGCAAAGGTAATGTTCAAAGATATCCAGTCATGCCATGTTTTTAGAGTCATCAGTATATCATAGATAATAATGCATGATTAACCATCTCCTGCTTAAATGAGCAACATTCATTTGTAGCTTGCTTGAGCGACACTTATTAAAAATGAAATTTAAATCAAGAAAAAAGAAAGGCACATCTAAATAATTACTTCTGACAAACAATGCTTACCATAGAATTGTATAAGCCACATACCTGAATTCTTATAAACTGCAATCGGAATATCTGGCAGATGCAAACATATCTTGACATATTCAAATCGTTGTTATTTAACTGTATGTAAAAACATAAGGTACCAAAGGGCTTCATGCTTCAGTTTGCAAAAAGCTAGACAACATGTTCACATGTTTTTAACCTCTGATGGGGTGAATGCTAGGAAGGAAAAGTTAGGGGAGCATCTAAGCTGGTACAAGACAGATACTGAGAGAAGGATGTGTTGCAAGACAAATTAAGAGACGATGGAGTAAATCTGCAAGGCTAATATAGTGAACAAGAAACTGTGAGAGAGGAAGAACAGAATGTTGATACAGTGATATGTAAAGTGTTGTGAATAACGACCTAGTTATTCTGGAGAAGGCAATAGGAAGGCGAGAGTAGACTGTGAGAGAGGAAGAAGAGAATAGCATACAGTGATATGTAAAGTGTTGTGAATAACAACCTAGTTATTCTGGAGAAGGCAATAGGAAGGCGAGAGTAGACTGTGAGAGAGGAAGAACAGAACGTTAATACAGTGATATGTAAAGTGTTGTGAATAACAACCTAGTTATTCTGGAGAAGGCAATAGGAAGGCGAGAGTAGACTGTGAGAGAGGAAGAACAGAACGTTAATACAGTGATATGTAAAGTGTTGTGAATAACAACCTAGTTATTCTGGAGAAGGCAATAGGAAGGCGAGAGTAGACTGTGAGAGAGGAAGAACAGAACGTTAATACAGTGATATGTAAAGTGTTGTGAATAACGACCTAGTTATTCTGGAGAAGGCAATAGGAAGGCGAGAGTAGACTGTGAGAGAGGAAGAACAGAACGTTAATACAGTGATATGTAAAGTGTTGTGAATAACAACCTAGTTATTCTGGAGAAGGCAATAGGAAGGCGAGAGTAGATCAGAGAGAGGAAGAACAGAACGTTAATACAGTGATATGTAAAGTGTTGTGAATAACCACCTAGTTATTCAGAAGGCAATAGGAAGGCTTAGAGTAGACTGTGAGAGAGGAAGAACAGAACGTTAATACAGTGATATGTAGTGTTGTGAATAACAACCTAGTTATTCTGGAGAAGGCAACAGGAAGGCTAGAGACTGTAGAGAGGAAGAACAGAACGTTAATACAGTGATATGTAAAGTGCTGTGAATAAATGTAACCTAGTTATTCTGGGAGAAGGCAATAGGAAGGCGAGAGTAGACTGTGAGAGGAAGAACAGAACGTTAATACAGTGATATGTAAAGTGTTGTGAAAAATGACCTAGTTATTCTGGAGAAGGCAATAGGAAGGCGAGAGTAGACTGTGAGAGAGGAAGAACAGAACGTTAATACAGTGATATGTAAAGTGTTGTGAATAACAACCTAGTTATTCTGGAGAAGGCAATAGGAAGGCGAGAGTAGACTGTGAGAGAGGAAGAACAGAACGTTAATACAGTGATATGTAAAGTGTTGTGAATAACAACCTAGTTATTCTGGAGAAGGCAATAGGAAGGTGAGAGTAGACTGTGAGAGAGGAAGAACAGAACGTTAATACAGTGATATGTAAAGTGTTGTGAATAACGACCTAGTTATTCTGGAGAAGGCAATAGGAAGGCTAGAGTAGGTGTGGATCGTTTAGTGAAGATGACCAAGCAGGAGACGATAAGATGAGAAGGAAATTATTTAGACACCAGTGTAGGGAAATGCACTGGTATATAAAGGAAAAGCAACACAAATAACTAGTGCAAACTGGTTCTGAGCAATTTACTAATCATGAAGGGATTCACATCTAGATCAGGGGAGGTCATCGTACCTCTTTACTCATCCCTCATCAGGCCCATAATTGAGTACAATGCCCCTTTTGGGATGTACCTTACCAGACACCTGCAGCAACTGGAAAGACCCCAAAAGTACCTCACCAAGAGGATCAAAGGGCTCAAACAGATGCCATATGCTGCCCGGTTAAAGAAACTCCAGCTCTACTCAGTGGCATACCGCCTGCTCAGAGGCGATCTGTGCCTGACGATAAAGCCATGTCCAACCCCGAATTAATGGACATGCTGCACCTCAGAAAAATCCAAATCCCATCGAGCCACGCCCGAGAGACTTGAACCTCAGCACTGAAATAAATAGGGCATGCTGGAGGGAAAGATTCATAACCCAGAGGTTCCTTCACTCTGGAATAAAATCCCAGTCCAGGTTAGGCAGAGTCCCACATTGACTCCTCTCTTCAAGAGGAATCTTGATGAGTGGATGGGAGATCGTAGGTTTACTCCCTGGCTATCACTTCTGTGTCAATGTTAGACAGAGGCACAGTATACTAACCTCAAAAAAGGCATAGCAAAATTAATTTAAAAATGGGTGGCTAAAGCCAAACACAC
>NW_025057762.1:0-13006 GCF_019279795.1 Protopterus annectens | reverse complement strand
AGCAAAAAATAACTACAAATCAATAAATGCAGCAGAGTTTTAACTAAAATAAAATGCAGACACAGAGAAAAGCAATTTCAAGCAAATCAATAAATTCAGCACAGTTTTGTTAACTAAAACAAAATGCAGGCACAGAGAAATACAATCACAAGTAAATCAATAAATGCAGCACAGTTTTGTTAACTAAAATGAAATGCAGACACCAAGAAAAGCAATCTCAAGCAAATCAATAAATGCAGCACAGTTTTGTTAACTAAAATGAAATGCAGACACCAAGAAAAGCAATATCAAGCAAATCAATAAATGCAGTACAGTTTTGTTAACTAAAACAAAATGCAGACACCGAGAAAAGCAATCTCAAGCAAATCCGTAAATGCAGCATAGTTTTGTTAACTAAAACAAAATGTAGACACCAAGAATAGCAATCTCAAGCAAATCAATAAATGCAGCAAAGTTTTAAGTAAAACAAAATGCAGACTCAGAGAAAAGCAATCTCAAGCAAATCAATAAATGCAGCACAGTTTTAACTAAAATAAAATGCAGACACAGAGAAAAGCAATCTCAAGCAAATCAATAAATGCAGCACAGTTTTGTTAACTAAAATGAAATGCAGGCATCAAGAAAAGCAATCTCAAGCAAATCAATAAATGCAGTACAGTTTTGTTAATAAAAACAAAATGCAGACACCGAGAAAAGCAATCTCAGGCAAATAAGTAAATGCAGCATAGTTTTGTTAACTGAAACAAAATGCAGACACTGAGAATAGCAATCTCAAGCAAATCAATAAATGCAGCAGAGTTTTAACTAAAAAAAATGCAGACACTGAGAAAAGCAATTTCAAGCAAATCAATAAATGCAGTGGACTTTTGTTAACTAAAACAAAATGCAGACACAGAGAAAAGTAATCTCAAGCAAATCAATAAATGCAGCACAGTTTTGTTAACGAAAACAAAATGCAGACACAGAGAAAAGCAATCTCAAACAAATCAATAAATACGGTGCAGTTTTGTTAAATAAAACAAAATGGAGACACCAAGAAAATCAATCTAAAGCAAATCAATAAATGCAGCACAGTTTTTTCAGCTAAAATGAAATGCAGACACCAAGAAAAGCAATCCCAATCAAATCAATAAGTGCAGCACATTTTTAACTAAAACGAAATTTAGAAACCGAGAAAAACAATCTCAAGCAAATCAATAAATGCAGCACAGTTTTAACTAAAAAAATGCAGACAACAAGAAAAGCAATCTCAAACAAATCAATAAATGTAGCAGAGTATTGTTAACTAAAACAAAATGCAGACACAGAGAAAAGCAATCTCAAGCAAATCAATAATTTTGTTAACTAAAACAAAATGCAAACAGCAAGAAAAGCAATCTCAAGCAAATCAATAAATGCAGCACAGTTTTAACTAAAATGAAATGCAGACATAAAGAAAAGCAATCTCAGGCAAATCAATAATGCAGCACAGTTTTGTTAACTAAGATGCATTGCAGACACTGAGAAAAGCAATCTCAAGCAAATGAATAAATGCAGCACAGTTTTAACTAAAACAAAATGCAGAGACAGAGAAAAGCAATCTCAAGCAAATCAATAAATGCAACAGAGTTTTAACTAAAAGAAGATGCAAATGCTGAGAGAAGCAATCTCAAGCAAATCAATAACTGCAGCACAGTTTGGTTAACTACAACAAAATGCAGACACCAAGAAAAGCAATCTCAAGTAAATCAGTAAATGCAGCATAGTTTTGTTAACTAAAACAAAATGCAGACACTGGGAAAGGCAATCTCAAGCAAATCAATAAATGCAGCAGAGTTTTGTTAAGTAAAACAAAATGCAGGCACAGAGAAAAGCAATCTCAGCAAATCAATAATTGCAGCAGAGTTTTGTTAACTAAAACAAAATGCAGGCACAGAGAAATACAATCTCAAGCAAATCAATAAATGCAGCACAGTTTTGTTAACTAAAATGAAATGCAGACACCAAGAAAAGCAATCTCAAGCAAATCAATAAATGCAGCACAGCTTTGTTAACTAAAATGAAATGCAGACATCGAGACAATCAATCTCAAGCAAATCAATAAATGCAACAGAGTTTTGTTAACCAAAACATAATGCAGACACCAAGAAAAGCAATCACAAGCAAATCAATAAATGCAGCACAGTTTTAACTAAAAAAAATGCAGACACCGAGAAAAGCAATCTCAAACAAATCAATTAATGTAGCAGAGTCTTGTTAACTAAAACAAAATGCAGACACAGAGAAAAGCAATCTCAGCAAATCAATAATTTTGTTAACTAAAACAAAATGCAAACACCAAGAAAAGCACTCAAGCAAATCAATAAATGCAGCACAGTTTTAACTAAAATGAAATGCAGACACCAAGAAAAGCAATCTCAGGCAAATCAATAATGCAGCACAGTTTTGTTAACTAAGATGCATTGCAGACACTGAGAAAAGCAATCTCAAGCAAATGAATAAATGCAGCACAGTTTTAACTAAAACAAAATGCAGACACCGAGAAAATCAATCTCAAGCAAATCAGTAAATGCAGCATAGTTTTGTTAACTAAAACAAAATGCAGGCACAGAGAAATACAATCTCAAGCAAATCAATAAATGCACCACAGTTTTGTTAACTAAAATGAAATGCAGACACCAAGAAAAGCAATCTCAAGCAAATCAATAAATGCAGCACAGTTTTGTTAACTAAAATGAAATACAGACACCGAGAAAATCAATCTCAAGCAAATCAATAAATGTAGCAGAGTCTTGTTAACTAAAACAAAATTCAGACACAGAGAAAAGCAATCTCAGCAAATCAATAAATGCAGCAGAGTTTTGTTAACTAAAAAAAATGCAGACACCGAGAAAAGCAATCTCAAGCAAATCAATAAATGCAGCAGAGTTTTAACTAAAACATAATGCAAACGCTGAGAAAAGCAATCTCAATTAAATCAATAAATGCAGCACAGTTTTGTTAACTAAAACAAAATGCAGACACCGAGAAAAGCAATCTCATACAAATCAGTAAATGCAACATAGTTTTAACTAAAACAAAATGCAGATGCAGAGAAAAGCAATCTCAAACAAATCAATAAATGCAGCAGAGTTTTGTTAACTAAACCAAAATGCAGACACCGAGAAAAGCAATCTCAAGCAAATCAATAAATGCAACAGAGTTTTAACTAAAACAAAATGCAAATTCCAAGAAAAGCAATCTCAAGCAAATCAATAAATGCAGCACAGTTTGGTTAACTACAACAAAATGCAGACACCGAGAAAAGCAATCTCAAGCAAATCAGTAAAGGCAGCAGAGTTTTGTTAACTAAAACAAAATGCAGACACTGAGAAAAGCAATCTCAAGCAAATCAATAAATGCAGCAGAGTTTTGTTTAGTAAAACAAAATGCAGGCACAGAGAAAAGCAATCTCAACAAATCAAAAATTGCAGCAGAGTTTTGTTAACTAAAACAAAATTCCGGTACAGAGAAATACAATCTCAAGCAAATCAATAAATGCAGCACAGTTTTGTTAACTAAAATGAAATGCAGACACCAAGAAAAGCAATATCAAGCAAATCAATAAATGCAGCAGTTTTGTTAACTAAAATGAAATGCAGACACCAAGAATAGCAATATCAAGCAAATCAATAAATGCAGCACAGTTTTGTTAACTAAAACAAAATGCAGACACCAAGAAAAGCAATCTCAAGCAAATCCATAAATGCAGCATAGTTTTGTTAACTAAAACAAAATGCAGACACCAAGAAAAGCAATTTCAAGCAAATCAATAAATGCAGCAAAGTTTTAAGTAAAACAAAATGCAGACATAGAGAAAAACAATCTCAGCAAATCAATAATTGCAGCAGAGTTTTAACTAAAACAAAATGCAGACTCAGAGAAAAGCAATCTCAAGCAAATCAATAAATGCAGCACAGTTTTGTTAACTAAAATGAAATGCAGGCATCAAGAAAAGCAATCTCAAGCAAATCAATAAATGCAGTACAGTTTTGTTAATAAAAACAAAATGCAGACACCAAGAAAAGCAATCTCAGGCAAATCAATAAATGCAGCATAGTTTTGTTAACTGAAACAAAATGCAGACACCGAGAATAGCAATCTCAAGCAAATCAATAAATGCAGCAGAGTTTTAACTAAAAAAAATACAGACACTGAGAAAAGCAATTTCAAGCGAATCAATAAATGCAGTGGACTTTTGTTAACTAAAACAAAATGCAGACACCGAGAAAAGTAATCTCAAGCAAATCAATAAATGCAGCACAGTTTTGTTAACGAAAACAAAATGCAGACACAGAGAAAAGCAATCTCAAACAAATCATTAAATATGATGCAGTTTTGTTAAATAAAACAAAATGGAGACACCAAGAAAATCAATCTAAAGCAAATCAATAAATGCAGCACAGTTTTTTCAGCTAAAATGAAATGCAGACACCAAGAAAAGCAATCCCAATCAAATCAATAAGTGCAACACATTTTTAACTAAAACGAAATTTAGAAACCGAGAAAAACAATCTCAAGCAAATCAATAAATGCAGCACAGTTTTAACTAAAAAAATGCAGACAACAAGAAAAGCAATCTCAAACAAATCAATAAATGTAGCAGAGTATTGTTAACTAAAACAAAATGCAGACACAGAGAAAAGCAATCTCAGCAAATCAATAATTTTGTTAACTAAAACAAAATGCAAACAGCAAGAAAAGCAATCTCAAGCAAATCAATAAATGCAGCACAGTTTTAACTAAAATGAAATGCAGACATAAAGAAAAGCAATCTCAGGCAAATCAATAATGCAGCACAGTTTTGTTAACTAAGATGCATTGCAGACACTGAGAAAAGCAATCTCAAGCAAATGAATAAATGCAGCACAGTTTTAACTAAAACAAAATGCAGAGACAGAGAAAAGCAATCTCAAGCAAATCAATAAATGCAACAGAGTTTTAACTAAAAGAAAATGCAAATGCCGAGAGAAGCAATCTCAAGCAAATCAATAACTGCAGCACAGTTTGGTTAACTACAACAAAATGCAGACACATAGAAAAGCAATCTCAAGCAAATCAGTAAATGCAGCATAGTTTTGTTAACTAAAACAAAATGCAGACACTGAGAAAAGCAATCTCAAGCAAATCAATAAATGCAGCAGAGTTTTGTTAAGTAAAACAAAATGCAGACACAGCGAAAAGCAATCTCAGCAAAGCAAAAATTGCAGCAGAGTTTTGTTAACTAAAACAAAATGCAGGCACAGAGAAATACAATCTCAAGTAAATCAATAAATGCAGCACAGTTTTGTTAACTAAAATGAAATGCAGACACCAAGAAAAGCAATCTCAAGCAAATCAATAAATGCAGTACAGCTTTGTTAACTAAAATGAAATGCAGACATTGAGACAATCAATCTCAAGCAAATCAATAAATGCAGCAGAGTTTTGTTAACCAAAACATAATGCAGACACCAAGAAAAGCAATCACAAGCAAATCAATAAATGCAGCACAGTTTTAACTAAAAAAAAATGCAGACACCGAGAAAAGCAATCTCAAACAAATCAATAAATGTAGCAGAGTCTTGTTAACTAAAACAAAATGCAGACACAGAGAAAAGCAATCTCAGCAAATCAATAATTTTGTTAACTAAAACAAAATGCAAACACCAAGAAAAGCAATCTCAAGCAAATCAGTAAATGCAGCACAGTTTTAACTAAAATGAAAGGCAGACACCAAGGAAAGCAATCTCAGGCAAATCAATAATGCAGCACAGTTTTGTTAACTAAGATGCATTGCAGACACTAAGAAAAGCAATCTCAAGCAAATGAATAAATGCAGCACAGTTTTAACTAAAACAAAATGCAGACACAGAGAAAATCAATTTCAAGCAAATCAGTAAATGCAGCATAGTTTTGTTAACTAAAACAAAATGCAGGCACAGAGAAATACAATCTCAAGCAAATCAATAAATGCAGCACAGTTTTGTTAACTAAAATGAAATGCAGACACCAAGAAAAGCAATCTCAAGCAAATGAATAAATGCAGCACAGTTTTAACTAAAATGAAATACAGACACCGAGAAAATCAATCTCAAGCAAATCAATAAATGTAGCAGAGTCTTGTTAACTAAAACAAAATTCAGACACAGAGAAAAGCAATCTCAGCAAATCAATAAATGCAGCAGAGTTTTGTTAACTAAAAAAAATGCAGACACCGAGAAAAGCAATCTCAAGCAAATCAATAAATGCAGCAGAGTTTTAACTAAAACATAATGCAAACGCTGAGAAAAGCAATCTCAATTAAATCAATAAATGCAGCACAGTTTTGTTAACTAAAACAAAATGCAGACACCGAGAAAAGCAATCTCATACAAATCAGTAAATGCAACATAGTTTTAACTAAGACAAAATGCAGACGCAGAGAAAAGCAATCTCAAACAAATCAATAAATGCAGCAGAGTTTTGTTAACTAAACCAAAATGCAGACACCGAGAAAAGCAATCTCAAGCAATTCAATAAATGCAACAGAGTTTTAACTAAAACAAAATGCAAATTCCAAGAAAAGCAATCTCAAGCAAATCAATAAATGCAGCACAGTTTGGTTATCTACAACAAAATGCAGACACCGAGAAAAGCAATCTCAAGAAAATCAGTAAATGCAGCAGAGTTTTGTTAACTAAAACAAAATGCAGACACTGAGAAAAGCAATCTCAAGCAAATCAATAAATGCAGCAGAGTTTTGTTTAGTAAAACAAAATGCAGGCACAGAGAAAAGCAATCTCAACAAATCAAAAATTGCAGCAGAGTTTTGTTAACTAAAACAAAATTCCGGTACAGAGAAATACAATCTCAAGCAAATCAATAAATGCAGCACAGTTTTGTTAACTAAAATGAAATGCAGACACCAAGAAAAGCAATATCAAGCAAATCAATAAATGCAGCAGTTTTGTTAACTAAAATGAAATGCAGACACCAAGAATAGCAATATCAAGCAAATCAATAAATGCAGCACAGTTTTGTTAACTAAAACAAAATGCAGACACCAAGAAAAGCAATCTCAAGCAAATCCATAAATGCAGCATAGTTTTGTTAACTAAAACAAAATGCAGACACCAAGAAAAGCAATTTCAAGCAAATCAATAAATGCAGCAAAGTTTTAAGTAAAACAAAATGCAGACATAGAGAAAAACAATCTCAGCAAATCAATAATTGCAGCAGAGTTTTAACTAAAACAAAATGCAGACTCAGAGAAAAGCAATCTCAAGCAAATCAATAAATGCAGCACAGTTTTGTTAACTAAAATGAAATGCAGGCATCAAGAAAAGCAATCTCAAGCAAATCAATAAATGCAGTACAGTTTTGTTAATAAAAACAAAATGCAGACACCAAGAAAAGCAATCTCAGGCAAATCAATAAATGCAGCATAGTTTTGTTAACTGAAACAAAATGCAGACACCGAGAATAGCAATCTCAAGCAAATCAATAAATGCAGCAGAGTTTTAACTAAAAAAAATACAGACACTGAGAAAAGCAATTTCAAGCGAATCAATAAATGCAGTGGACTTTTGTTAACTAAAACAAAATGCAGACACCGAGAAAAGTAATCTCAAGCAAATCAATAAATGCAGCACAGTTTTGTTAACGAAAACAAAATGCAGACACAGAGAAAAGCAATCTCAAACAAATCATTAAATATGATGCAGTTTTGTTAAATAAAACAAAATGGAGACACCAAGAAAATCAATCTAAAGCAAATCAATAAATGCAGCACAGTTTTTTCAGCTAAAATGAAATGCAGACACCAAGAAAAGCAATCCCAATCAAATCAATAAGTGCAACACATTTTTAACTAAAACGAAATTTAGAAACCGAGAAAAACAATCTCAAGCAAATCAATAAATGCAGCACAGTTTTAACTAAAAAAATGCAGACAACAAGAAAAGCAATCTCAAACAAATCAATAAATGTAGCAGAGTATTGTTAACTAAAACAAAATGCAGACACAGAGAAAAGCAATCTCAGCAAATCAATAATTTTGTTAACTAAAACAAAATGCAAACAGCAAGAAAAGCAATCTCAAGCAAATCAATAAATGCAGCACAGTTTTAACTAAAATGAAATGCAGACATAAAGAAAAGCAATCTCAGGCAAATCAATAATGCAGCACAGTTTTGTTAACTAAGATGCATTGCAGACACTGAGAAAAGCAATCTCAAGCAAATGAATAAATGCAGCACAGTTTTAACTAAAACAAAATGCAGAGACAGAGAAAAGCAATCTCAAGCAAATCAATAAATGCAACAGAGTTTTAACTAAAAGAAGATGCAAATGCTGAGAGAAGCAATCTCAAGCAAATCAATAACTGCAGCACAGTTTGGTTAACTACAACAAAATGCAGACACCAAGAAAAGCAATCTCAAGTAAATCAGTAAATGCAGCATAGTTTTGTTAACTAAAACAAAATGCAGACACTGGGAAAGGCAATCTCAAGCAAATCAATAAATGCAGCAGAGTTTTGTTAAGTAAAACAAAATGCAGACACAGAGAAAAGCAATCTCAGCAAAGCAAAAATTGCAGCAGAGTTTTGTTAACTAAAACAAAATGCAGGCACAGAGAAATACAATCTCAAGCAAATCAATAAATGTAGCACAGTTTTGTTAACTAAAATGAAATGCAGACACCAAGAAAAGCAATCTCAAGCAAATCGATAAATGCAGCACAGCTTTGTTAACTAAAATGAAATGCAGACATCAAGAAAATCAATCTCAAGCAAATCAATAAATGCAGCAGAGTATTGTTAACCAAAACATAATGCAGACACCAAGAAAAGCAATCACAAGCAAATCAATAAATGCAGCACAGTTTTAACTAAAAAAATGCAGACACCGAGAAAAGCAATCTCAAACAAATCAATAAATGCAGCAGAGTCTTGTTAACTAAAACAAAATGCAGACACAGAGAAAAGCAATCTCAGCAAATCAATAATTTTGTTAACTAAAACAAAATGCAAACACCAAGAAAAGCAATCTCAAGCAAATCAGTAAATGCAGCACAGTTTTAACTAAAATGAAAGGCAGACACCAAGGAAAGCAATCTCAGGCAAATCAATAATGCAGCACAGTTTTGTTAACTAAGATGCATTGCAGACACTAAGAAAAGCAATCTCAAGCAAATGAATAAATGCAGCACAGTTTTAACTAAAACAAAATGCAGACACAGAGAAAATCAATTTCAAGCAAATCAGTAAATGCAGCATAGTTTTGTTAACTAAAACAAAATGCAGGCACAGAGAAATACAATCTCAAGCAAATCAATAAATGCAGCACAGTTTTGTTAACTAAAATGAAATGCAGACACCAAGAAAAGCAATCTCAAGCAAATGAATAAATGCAGCACAGTTTTAACTAAAATGAAATACAGACACCGAGAAAATCAATCTCAAGCAAATCAATAAATGTAGCAGAGTCTTGTTAACTAAAACAAAATTCAGACACAGAGAAAAGCAATCTCAGCAAATCAATAAATGCAGCAGAGTTTTGTTAACTAAAAAAAATGCAGACACCGAGAAAAGCAATCTCAAGCAAATCAATAAATGCAGCAGAGTTTTAACTAAAACATAATGCAAACGCTGAGAAAAGCAATCTCAATTAAATCAATAAATGCAGCACAGTTTTGTTAACTAAAACAAAATGCAGACACCGAGAAAAGCAATCTCATACAAATCAGTAAATGCAACATAGTTTTAACTAAAACAAAATGCAGATGCAGAGAAAAGCAATCTCAAACAAATCAATAAATGCAGCAGAGTTTTGTTAACTAAACCAAAATGCAGACACCGAGAAAAGCAATCTCAAGCAAATCAATAAATGCAACAGAGTTTTAACTAAAACAAAATGCAAATGCCGAGAAAAGCAATCTCAAGCAAATCAATAAATGCAGCACAGTTTTGTTATCTAAAACAAAATGCAGACACCAAAAAAATCTATCTCAAGCAAATCAATAAATACAGCACAGTTTTGTTAACTAAAATGAAATGCAGACACCAAGAAAATCAATCTCAAGCAAATCAATAAATGCAGCAGAGTTTTGTTAGCAAAACATAATACAGACACCAAGAAAAGCAGTCACAAACAAATCAATAAATGCAGCACAGTTTTGTTAACTAAAAAAAATGCAAACACCGAGAAAAGCAATCTCAAGCAAATCAATAAATGCAGCAGAGTTTTGTTAACTAAAACAAAATGCAGACACAGAGAAAAGCAATCTCAAGCAAATCAATAATTTTGTTAACTAAAACAAAATGCAGACATCAAGAAAATCAATCTTAAGCAAATCAATAAATGCAGCACAGTTGTGTTAACTAAAATGAAATTCAGACACCAAGAAAAGCAATCTCAAGCAAATCAGTAAGTGCAGCACAGTTTTGTTAACTAAAACAAAATGCAGACACCAAGAAAAGCAATCTCAAGCAATTCAATAAATGCAGCAGAGTTTTAACTAAAATAAAATGCAGACACAGAGAAAAGCAATTTCAAGCAAATCAATAAATTCAGCACAGTTTTGTTAACTAAAACAAAATGCAGGCACAGAGAAATACAATCTCAAGCAAATCAATAAATGCACCACAGTTTTGTTAACTAAAATGAAATGCAGACACCAAGAAAAGCAATCTCAAGCAAATCAATAAATGCAGCACAGTTTTGTTAACTAAAATGAAATACAGACACCGAGAAAATCAATCTCAAGCAAATCAATAAATGCAGCAGAGTTTTGTTAACTAAAAAAAATGCAAACACCGAGAAAAGCAATCTCAAGCAAATCAATAAATGCAGCAGAGTTTTGTTAACTAAACCAAAATGCAGACACCAAGAAAAGCAATCTCAAGCAAATCAATAAATGCAACAGAGTTTTAACTAAAACAAAATGCAAACGTTGAGAAAAACAATCTCAATTAAATCAATAAATGCAGCACAGTTTTGTTATCTAAAACAAAATGCAGACACCGAGAAAAGCAATCTCATACAAATCAGTAAATGCAACATAGTTTTGTTAACTAAAACAAAATGCAGAAGCAGAGAAAAGCAATCTCAAGCAAATCAATAAATGAAGCAGAGTTTTGTTAACTAAACCAAAATGCAGACACCAAGAAAAGCAATCTCAAGCAATTCAATAAATGCAACAGAGTTTTAACTAAAACAAAATGCAAATGCCGAGAAAAGCAATCTCAAGCAAATCAATAAATGCAGCACAGTTTGGTTAACTACAACAAAATGCAGACACCGAGAAAAGCAATCTCAAGCAAATCAGTAAATGCAGCAGAGTTTTGTTAACTAAAACAAAATGCAGACACTGAGAAAAGCAATCTCAAGCAAATCAATAAATGCAGCAGAGTTTTGTTAAGTAAAACAAAATGCAGGCACAGAGAAAAGCAATCTCAGCAAATCAATAATTGCAGCAGGGTTTTGTTAACTAAAACAAAATGTAGGCACAAAGAAATACAATCTCAAGCAAATCTATAAATGCAGCACAGTTTTGTTAACTAAAATGAAATGCAGACACCAAGAAAAGCAATATCAAGCAAATCAATAAATGCAGTACAGTTTTGTTAACTAAAATGAAATGCAGACACCAAGAAAAGCAATATCAAGCAAATCAATAAATGCAGTACAGTTTTGTTAACTAAAACAAAATGCAGACACCGAGAAAAGCAATCTCAAGCAAATCCATAAATGCAGCATAGTTTATTAACTAAAACAAAATGCAGACACCAAGAAAAGCAATATCAAGCAAATCAATAAATGCAGCAAAGTTTTAAGTAAAACAGAGTGCAGACATAGAGAAAAACAGTCTCAGCAAATCAATAATTGCAGCAGAAATTTAACTAAAACAAAATGCAGACTCAGAGAAAAGCAATCTCAAGCAAATCAATAAATGCAGCACAGTTTTGTTAACTAAAATGAAATGCAGGCATCAAGAAAAGCAATCTCAAGCAAATCAATAAATGCAGTACAGTTTTGTTAATGAAAACAAAATGCAGACACTGAGAAAAGCAATCTCAGGGAAATCAGTAAGTGCGGCATAGTTTTGTTAATGAAAACAAAATGCAGACACTGAGAAAAGCAATCTCAGGGAAATCAGTAAGTGCGGCATAGTTTTAACTAAAAAAAATGCAGACACTGAGGAAAGCAATTTCAAGCAAATCAATAAATGCAGTGGACTTTTGTTAACTAAAACAAAATGCAGACATCGAGAAAAGTAATCTCAAGCAAATCAATAAATGCAGCACAGTTTTAACTAAAACAAAATGCAGACACAGAGAAAAGCAATCTCAAACAAATCATTAAATATGATGCAGTTTTGTTAAATAAAACAAAATGGAGACACCAAGAAAATCAATCTCAAGCAAATCAATAAATGCAGCACAGTTTTGTTAACTAAAATGAAATACAGACACCGAGAAAATCAATCTCAAGCAAATCAATAAATACAGCACATTTTTAACTAAAACGAAATTTAGAAACCGAGAAAAACAATCTCAAGCAAATCAATAAATGCAGCACAGTTTTAACTAAAAAAATGCAGACAACAAGAAAAGCAATCTCAAACAAATCAATAAATGTAGCAGAGTATTGTTAACTAAAACAAAATGCAGACACAGAGAAAAGCAATCTCAGCAAATCAATAATTTTGTTAACTAAAACAAAATGCAAACAGCAAGAAAAGCAATCTCAAGCAAATCAATAAATGCAGCACAGTTTTAACTAAAATGAAATGCAGACATAAAGAAAAGCAATCTCAGGCAAATCAATAATGCAGCACAGTTTTGTTAACTAAGATGCATTGCAGACACTGAGAAAAGCAATCTCAAGCAAATGAATAAATGCAGCACAGTTTTAACTAAAACAAAATGCAGAGACAGAGAAAAGCAATCTCAAGCAAATCAATAAATGCAACAGAGTTTTAACTAAAAGAAGATGCAAATGCTGAGAGAAGCAATCTCAAGCAA
>NW_025057761.1:0-6250 GCF_019279795.1 Protopterus annectens | reverse complement strand
ATGGTCATAGTTGCTGGCTGCATGTCAGACCAACTGCCTGTCACAGGTGGTGTCCCATGTTGCCATTCCGTGGGTGCACCCCTGTCATACATCTACATTTCCACGGTACAGGCACACACAGCGGTGTTATGGGTAACATTGTTTGTAGATGCTTGCAGAACAGATGCCATACTGGGACGGACATCTGACACAGAGATCCTTCGCAGGGGCCTCCCGGATATGCATATCTGCTGTCAGGGACATGTCCCACAGCTAACTGGTACATAATGCAAAGTCATACCTGTCGAGGGGTCGTAGGTCACCCCTGTACAACGTATAGGTGGCTGTCCACACAGCACAGGGGTGACTACCAGGGATCAGGGGACAGGGTTTGTCGGTCGCCTTTCCTTCAACACACACATTGCTATCGTCGTTCTGTGGGGATTCTACATTGACCACCTGTATGTGCAGGGAGTCACATCTGACTTCACAGCCCGACACGTACACGGTCAGTATATAGCATAGAACTTCACTTATTTGCCTAAGTATGAGCTTATTGTTGTGGCAGTTTGGTAGCTTATTCTGTTTCTTGGGACATTTAGGTATTTCAGTTACGGAAATAACCGATTCAGGCTACAATTACATTAAATACGGGAAATCATTATGACCTACACTCTTCGCACACTTCCCGTTTGTAATGCTTTATTTAGGAACACGTATGCCAATACAGGGACTGCCCCTCGCAAAGTGGGACGGTTGGTGACCTTAGTCGCTACTCCTATGTCGGTCGGCGGCTGACATGCTGCTGTACACCTTCTCTGACTATGCACACTCACAGTACATTGCTGTACGGACACGGTATTACGCTATCCTTTGTTCCTTGGACAGGTACATTTGGCTGCGTGGGTTTTATTTGCTTCTCTTGTTTAGTTGGGACGGATACTTTGTTGCATACTCTGCGGACATTTCATTCGGCACGGGCCATGGCTGCAGCCATTTCGATTCTGGGCGGACTATGCCAGACAGCACGTTAGGTTGCTCTTCGCCTGCCTGCTTAAACACGCCTACTGACGCATCCTACTTGGGCTCGCTCACGTACACGCACATGCCTGTGGTTACGGTGCACTCTCATTAATATGCATATGCTGGCCGGCTATGCATGCACCGCGCAAGCCTTACTGCGAGCTTCATGAATCCCGGGGTCTGTCTTTTGCACACAGTGCAGACTAGAGAAGTTGTGACTGCAGCTGAGCTACAAAATATAAGTATCATCTTGATTTTTTTTTGATTATTTTTACAGATTACTGTTTTTACAATTTATTATATATAAAGCACTTTGTCTATTCAGTATCTTCACAAATCCTTATCTGTTAAAAACTTTCATTTGTCTCTAGTGCTTGCTGTCTTGTATGCTATTGTGTAAACTGAAACATTTCCTCTGTGTAATTATCTCTTGGCTAGTGGGGGCTGGTTCTTTTGTGTTCTTGTAAAAAAACAAGTTTCTGTCTTTTGCACACAGTGCAGACTAGAGAAGTTGTGACTGCAGCTGAGCTACAAAATATAAGTATCATCTTGATTTTTTTTGATTATCTTTACAGATTACTGTTTTTACAATTTAATATATATAAAGCACTTTGTCTATTCAGTATCTTCACAAATCCTTATCTGTTTAAAAACTTTCATTTGTCTCTAGTGCTTGCTGTCTTGTATGCTATTGTGTAAACTGAAACATTTCCTCTGTGTAATTATCTCTTGGCTAGTGGGGGCTGGTTCTTTTGTGTTCTTGTAAAAAAAAAAGTTTCTGTCTTTTGCACACAGTGCAGACTAGAGAAGTTGTGACTGCAGCTGAGCTACAAAATATAAGTATCATCTTGATTTTTTTTGATTATTTTTACAGATTACTGTTTTTACAATTTATTATATATAAAGCACTTTGTCTATTCAGTATCTTCACAAATCCTTATCTGTTTAAAACTTTCATTTGTCTCTAGTGCTTGCTGTCTTGTATGCTACTGTGTAATTTGAAACATTTCCTCTGTGTAATTATCTCTTGGCTAGTGCGGGCTGGTTCTTTTGTGTTCTTGTAAAAAAAAAATTAAGTTTCTGTCTTTGCACACAGTCAGACTAGAGAAGTTGTGACTGCAGCTGAGCTACAAAATATAAGTATCATCTTGATTTTTTATTATCTTTGACAGATTACTGTTTTACAATTTATTATATATAAAGCACTTTGTCTATTCAGTATCTTCACAATCGTATCTGTTTAAAAACTTTCATTTGTCTCTAGTGCTTGCTGTCTTGTAGGGTATTGTGTAAACTGAAACATTTCCTCTGTGTAATTATCTCTTGGCTAGTGGGGGCTGGTTCTTTTGTGTTCTTGTAAAAAAAAAAAAGTTTCTGTCTTTTGCACACAGTGCAGACTAAGAAGTTGTGACTGCAGCTGAGCTACAAAATATAAGTATCATCTTGATTTTTTTATTATTTTTACAGATTACTGTTTTTACAATTTAATATATATAAAGCACTTTGTCTATTCAGTATCTTCACAAATCCTTATCTGTTTAAAAACTTTCATTTGTCTCTAGTGCTTGCTGTCTTGTATGCTATTGTGTAAATTGAAACATTTCCTCTGTGTAATTATCTCTTGGCTAGTGGGGGCAGGTTCTTTTGTGTTCTTGTAAAAAAAAAAAAAAAAAAAAAGTTTCTGTCTTTTGCACACAGTGCAGACTAGAGAAGTTGTGACTGCAGCTGAGCTACAAAATATTAAGTATCATCTTGATTTTTTTTTTATTATTTTTACAGATTACTGTTTTTACAATTTATTATATATAAAGCACTTTGTCTATTCAGTATCTTCACAAATCCTTATCTGTTTAAAAACTTTCATTTGTCACTAGTGCTTGCTGTCTTGTAGGCTATTGTGTAAACTGAAACATTTCCTCTGTGTAATTATCTCTTGGCTAGTGGGGGCAGGTTCTTTTGTGTTCTTGTAAAAAAAAAAGTTTCTGTCTTTTGCACACAGTGCAGACTAGAGAAGTTGTGACTGCAGCTGAGCTACAAAATATAAGTATCATCTTGATTTATTTTTACAGATTACTGTTTTTACAATTTAATATATATAAAGCACTTTGTCTATTCAGTATCTTCACAAATCCTTATCTGTTTAAAAACTTCATTGCCCATCTTGCTGTCTTGTAGGCTATTGTGTAAACTGAAACATTTCCTCTGTGTAATTATTCTTGGCTAGTGGGGTTTCAATGCTTAGCTGTTTAAAAACTTTCATTTGTCTCTAGTGCTTGCTGTCTTGTAGGCTTATGTGTAAACTGAAACATATCCTCTGTGTAATTATCTCTTGGCTAGTGGATTCTTTTGTGTTCTTGTAAAAAGTTTCTTTTTTAAAGTCACTGGTGTGATCAGCTGAGCTACAAAATATAAGTATCATCTTGATTTTTTTATTATTTTACAGATTACTGTTTTACAATTTATATATATAAAGCACTTTGTCTATTCAGTATCTTCCAAATCCCTATCTGTTTAAAACTTTCATTTGTCACTAGTGCTTGCTGTCTTGTAGGCTATTGTGTAAACTGAAACATTTCCTCTGTGTAATTATCTCTTGGCTAATGGGGGCTGGTTCTTTTGTGTTCTTGTAGAAAAAAAGTTTCTGTTTTTTGCACACAGTGCAGTTTAGAGAAGTTGTGACTGCAGCTGAGCTACAAAATATAAGTATCATCTTGATTTAATTTATTATTTTTAAGATTACTTTTTCTTATATGAGAGCTTTGTCTATTAGTATCTTCACAAATCTTATCTGTTTAAAATTTCATGGATTGTGCTTGCTGTCTTGTAGGCATTGTATAAACTGAAACTTTCTTTGTGTAATTATCTCTTGGCTAGGGTCGGGTTCTTTGGTTCTTGTAAATATAAAATAGTTTCTATTCTTTTCACACAGTGCTACTTGAGAAGTTGTTACTGCAGCTTAGCTACAAAATATTAAGTATACTTATTTTTTAATTATCTTTGCAGTTGGTTGTTCATTTATATATATAAAGCACTTTGCTATTCAGTATCTTCACAAATCTTATCTGTTTAAAACTTTATTGTCTGAGTGCTTGCTGTCTTGTAAATATTGTGTATTTGAATTTTTCTCTGTGTAATTATTTTTGGCTATGGCAGGTTCTTTTATTTTGTATAATATTTCTGTCTTTTGCACACAGTGCAGACTGAGAGTTGTGCTGCAGCTGAGCTACAAAATATAAGTAAACTAAATTTTTTGATTATTTTTACAGATTACTGTTTTACAATTTAATTATGTAAAGTACTTTGTCTATTCAGTATCTTCTTAACCTTATCTGTTTAAAATTTCATTTGTTCTAGTGCTTCTGTCTTTAGGCTATGTGTAAATTAATATTTCCTCTGTAATTATTCTTGGCTAGTGGGGCTGGTTCTTTTGTGTTCTTGTACAAACTTTCTGTCTTTGCACACAGTGCAGACTAGAGATGTGCTTGCAGCTGAGCTACAAAATATAAGTATCATCTTGTTTTTTAATTATTTTGCAGATTACTGTTTTCAATTTATTATATATAAAGCACTTTGTTATTCAGTATCTTCACAAATCCTTATCTGTTTAAAACTTTCATTTGTTCTAGTGCTTGCAGTCTTGTAGCTATTGGGTAAACTGAAACATTTCCTCTGTGTAATTATCTCTTCGCTAGTGGGGGCTGGTTCTTTTGTGTTCTTGTAAAAAAAGTTTCTGTCTTTTGCACACAGTGCAGACTAGAGAAGTTGTGACTGCAGCTGAGCTACAAAATATAAGTATCATCTTGATTTTTTTTTATTATTTTTACAGATTACTGTTTTTACAATTTAATATATATAAAGCACTTTGTCTATTCAGTATCTTCACAAATCCTTATCTGTTTAAAAACTTTCATTTGTCTCTAGTGCTTGCTGTCTTGTAGGCTATTGTATAAACTGAAACATTTCCTCTGTGTAATTATCTCTTGGCTAGTGGGGGCTGGTTCTTTTGTGTTCTTGTAAAAAAAAAAAGTTTCTGTCTTTTGCACACAGTGCAGACTAGAGAAGTTGTGACTGCAGCTGAGCTACAAAATATAAGTATCATCTTGATTTTTTTTTGATTATTTTTACAGATTACTGTTTTTTACAATTTATTATATATAAAGCACTTTGTCTATTCAGTATCTTCACAAATCCTTATCTGTTTAAAAACTTGCATTTGTCTCTAGTGCTTGCTGTCTTGTAGGCTATTGTGTAAACTGAAACATTTCCTCTGTGTAATTATCTCTTGGCTAGTGGTGGGCTGGTCTTTGGCGCTCTTTTGTAAAAAAAAGTTTCTGTCTTTGCACACAGTGCAGACTAGAGAAGTTGTGGACTGCAGCTGAGCTACAAAATATAAGTATCATCTTGATTTTCTTGATTATTTTGATTACCGTTTTACAATTTAATATATATAAAGCACTTTGTCTATTCAGTATCTTCACAAATCCTTATCTGTTTAAAAACTTTCATTTGTCTCTAGTGCTTGCTGTCTTGTAGCTATTGTGTAAACTGAAACATTTCCTCTGTGTAATTATCTCTTGGCTAGTGGGGGCTGGTTCTTTTGTGTTCTTGTAAAAAAAAAAAAGTTTCTGTCTTTTGCACACAGTGCAGACTAGAGAAGTTGTGACTGCAGCTGAGCTACAAAATATAAGTATCATCTTGATTTATTTTTTATTATTTTTACAGATTACTGTTTTTACAATTTAATATATATAAAGCACTTTGTCTATTCAGTATCTTCACAAATCCTTATCTGTTTAAAAACTTTCATTTTTCTCTAGTGCTTGCTGTCTTGAAGGCTGTGCAAACTAGAGCATTTCCTCTGCTAGTGGGGTTAGTTCTTTTGTGTTCTTAAGAAAAAGTTTCTGTCTTTTTGCACACAGTGCAGACTAGAGAGTTAATGACTACAGCTGGGCCTGGAAATATAAGTATTATCATCTTGATTTTTATTATTTTACAGATTACACAACTTTCAATTTATTATATATAAAACACTTTGTCTATTCAGTATCTTAAATCCTTGTCCATTTAAAACTTTCATTTTGTCACTAGTGCTTGCTGTCTTGTATGCTATTATTGTAGGCAGACATTTCCTCTGTGTAATTATCTCTTGGCTAGTGGGGGCAGTTCTTTTGTGTTCTTGAAAAAAAAAAAAAAAAGTTTCTCTCTTTAGCACACAGTGCAGACAAGAGAGGTTGTGACTGCACTGAGC
>NW_025057760.1:0-6023 GCF_019279795.1 Protopterus annectens | reverse complement strand
TTTTTTTTTTTTGGTTTTTTCATTTTAAATTTAAAAAACTAAAATTTATAAAATTTAAAAATTTTTTTTTTTTTTTTCTTTTTTTTAATTCTCCCAAAGCACTTTTTGTACTTATATTTAAACATTCTCACTACTAATTTTTCATTCTCTTCCTTTACTTAATTTAACACTCAATAAAATTTTAAAGAAGCAGGCTAAAAGTACAGTTTTGTACCTACCATAAATGTAGATGTTCGAAGATCCACATTGCTGCAGTCCTTACACTTGGGTAGTCCGCTGTCCTCGGTCGGCCCGAATATCAAAGTATAATGCGCCGGTCAAGGCGCATTGACTGACATCGGGGCGCCAGGGTACAAATCGCATGACCGCGCCATATCCTCAGTCTTTTCTTGCCCCAGATGTCAGAAGACCCTAAAAGAAAGGTCAAAACCAAAGAAAACAAACAACCAACCAACCCCCCTGCACTAATAATATGTACAATATATACAATATACACAATATTTACAACCAACCCACACAACCCCTCTAACTACAGAGGGAAGGAGGGGGAAAATTTGGGACTGCAGCAATGTGGATCTTCGAACATCTACATTTATGGTAGGTACAAAACTGTACTATGTTCTTCATCTCACATTGCTGCAGTCCTTACACTTGGGTAGAATCCCAAAGCAGAGGTAAGGGAGGATGGCAAACTAAAAAGGGCAGGAGCTGCCAAAATGCCCTGTAAAATAGCAGTGGCAAAACCAGCCCTAGATTTAGAGTAAAGTGGAAGGTGATAATGCTTAGAGAAAGTATGCACTGAACTCCAAGTAGCTGCCTCCAAGATATCTTTAGTTGCCACCCCCCTTAAAAAAGCTGTTGAAGTGGCAGTAGCCCTAGTGGAATGAGGCCTAATCCCAGCTGGAACCTCCTTGCCATGATGGGAATAACAGAAAGCAATGCAAAACCCAATCCACTTAGAAATAGTTTGTTTTGACACAGGCTTGCCCTGAGAACTCAAAGCAAAAGAAACAAATAACTGCTGAGACTGCCTGAACCCTTTAGTTCTGCTCAAATATCGCAACTGCCTGTGTATATCCAAAGTGTGCAAAATCTTTTCCCCTTTATTTTGGGGGTTTGCATAAAAGGTAGGCAAATGAATAGTTTGGTTTAAAGCCACACTAGAAACCACTTTATGCATAAAGGAAGGATTAGTACGCAAAGATACCCTATCCTTATGGAAAATTAAGAAAGGCTCAACTGCCATAAGGGCCTGTAATTCAGAAACCCTTCTCGCAGAGGTAATGGCTAACAAAAAAGCAGTCTTCCATGATAAATATTTCAACTCAGAAGTAGCTGCAGGCTCAAAAGGTTGTAGAGTGAGTTTCTCCAACACAAAATTGAGATCCCAAGCAGGAGTAGGAGCTCGTGGGGGTCTTATATTCTTTGCCCCCCTAAAAATTTCTTAAAAAAAGGATGGGAAAAAAATGGTGGGTCACAATCATAGTGAGCAGAAATTGCTGCAGCATGAATCTTAATAGAAGAGAAGGACAAACCTTTCACCAGTAACTCAGTAAGATATTGAAGAGCCACACTTAAATTAGGTTTAGAAACATCAAATCTTTGCTGCACTCCAAAATAAAAATCTCTTCCATTTATCTGTACACTTTCCTTGTACTAGGCCTTCTGGCCTCCAAAATAACATTCAAAACTTGTGTGGAAGCTGAGACCCTCCAGGGTTTAAAACAGAATATGCCAGGCTGTTAGGTGAAGAGTGAAGTTTGACATTGAGTAAATGACTGTTCTCCTGAGACAGCAGGTGTGGAATCAAGGAAAGGCCATGGAGGCCCCCACCAGACTTCTCAGTAATGGGTACCATGCTGTCGAGGCCAATCTGGAGCTATTAAAATCATTTTTGGCTTGTCCTGTCTGACCTTCAGAAGTACCTTTGGGAGGAGAGGCAGAGGTGGAAAGGCATACACATGAAGATTGCTCCAATTGAAGAAAGAGCATCCACTTTCCAAGCTGTGGGATGAAACCTTTTGTGCAAAACTTTGGCAGCTGGTGTTTAGTGGAGAAGCGAACAGATCTATGTCTGGAGTTCCCCATGACACTGTCAATTTCTGAAATACATGAGGATCCAATTTCCACTGTGGGGATCCATAATTTGTCTGCTCAACACATCTGCTAAGGAGTTCTGTGCTCCCGGGAGAAACCTTGCCTGAAGATTTAGTGTAAACTGAGAGCAGTCTCCCACAAAATCATTGCTTGTCTGCATAGAGGATAAGAATGTGTTCCCCTTGCTTGTTGAGGTACCACATGACAGTTGTGCTGTCTTATAGAATCAACACCTGCCTTGGAAGAAGTAAAACCTTGGAAGCTATTAATGCAAATTTGGGCTGCTAACATCTCCTTCAGGGTTTATATGTAGATGTTGAAATCTGGCAGGCCACTTTTCTTGTATCCACTTTCCATTTAGATGAGCTCCCCCAAACTTTGTCTGAGGCATCTGTCGTTAGAATCTGACTCGCCTCCGGGTCACAGAGAGTCCCTTGTTTAGGTGACATTCCTGAGCCCACCACAAAAAATTTCCCTTTTGAATGCAAGGTATTATCTGAATGACAGTGTCCAATCTGGCAGTGCTGTGTCCATACATTTTGAGATACCATTGTAGCTTCCTCATATGCAGTTTGGCATTGGGAAGCACCAGAATACAAGATGCCATGAACCCCAAGGCTTGAAGGACTGTCCTTGCAGTCAGCCTGGACTGATGAGACAATTGATGGAAGTAAAAACAAAGATTCTTTTGTTTGTCCGGGGTAAAAAAGGCCATCTGGGATGCTGTATTCAGTCTCACACCCAGAAAGCACATGTCCTGAGAGGGTACTAGACTGGACTTTATTTGTTCACAGAATACCCCAGGCATCTTAGCACTGCTATCACATATTAAATGATGAAGAATTTTCCCCTTTCCTTGAGCCAGAATCAGGCAATCGTCCAAATAAGGATAGATCTGTATTCCTCTTAGCCTGAAGAAAGCTATCACTGGAGCCAGAACCTTGTGAACACTCGGGGCCCAGTAGATAAGCCAAAGGGCAATGCAGAGAACTGATAATGAGAAGTCCCACCCCAAAACGAGATACTTCCTGCAACTTAGCCTGATAGGAACATGAAGGTAAGCCTCCTTGAGATCCAGAGTCACCATCCAGTGATCTTTGCCCAGCAGAGGTAAAAGCTGTTGTAACGCAACATTTTGAACTTGGGAATGTCCAGATAAGTGTTGAGGATAGATAAATCCAAAATTGGTCTCCACGTGTTCCCCCTTCTTTGGTACTAGGAACAGGCGAGAATAAAATCCTAGGCCCACTTCTGGCATAGGGCCCGGCTGTAGGGCCCCCTATTTGGAGCAGAGAAATTTGTTTGTGAGCCTCTATTCTTTGCTGAGGAGGAACGTCTGGCATGCCTTTGAAAGGAGGCAAGGTATGGAAATAAAACCTGTAACCTTGGTGTATGATATCCAATACCCATCTGTCTTGGGTAATTAAACCCCAAATTTTTCCCTTAAAAAGTGCCAACCTTCCTCCCAAAGGTGCTGCCACGAGGGCTCTGGCAGCTGAAAAGGTAGGTCATTGGGTTTTTTACGAAAGGACTGACCCCTGCCCTCACCAAGACTGTGCAGGTGAACTCCTGTTCTAGGCCTGAAAGAGCCCTGAGCTCTCCCCCTACCACCTAGACTACCCCTAGACTGGGAATCATAAGAAGGATCGCCACCCCTTAGTAGGCCAATTTCTACTAAACTTGGAGGCTGAACCTGCAAAAATCTTTAACAGTCTGCATAGACTTAGCCTTGTCTTCCATTTTTTTTAAAGACTCCCCAACAGGTGAACCAAACAACACATCAGATTGTAAAGGAGCATCAAAATCCTTGTCTTAACATGGTCAGATAAATTCTGATCCCTCAGCCAGGCGTCCCGGGAAGAACTGACCCAGTGGCAGCCACCCTAGCGAGGCCTGTACAGCATCAAAACCACATTGCAAAGAATGCTTACCCACCTGTTCAGAACATGTACCAAATCTTGTAACTCTTTACACTGAATACCTTCCGCCAGAGCATCTACCTTAGACTTCAATTGAGAAAGTAGATAGTTTTGGTATTTTAACATGTGAAACTGGCAATTCAAAGCCCTCATAGCTAGTGTGGAAGAAGTATAGACTTTCTTTCCCCATCTATCCAAAGCCCTGGCCTCTTTATCTGGAGGAACCGGATTTTTAACAACAGAAGCCTTAACACCCTTAGGCCCCCGACTAACAGTTTCTGGGTCCGCCCTAGGGCTCTTAAAAAGATACTTATGAGCTTCAGGCACCCTGTAGTACCTATCCGGTTTAACAGGAGCAGGAGGCAAAGAATCAGGATTAAGAGAAGCCTCTGCAAACACATCTTCCACAACATCCAGAACAGGAGGTATAGCCAAAGGCCTATGCTGGGGTTCCCTAAGCCTCTTCTTGGAATCAGAGAAGTCCTGACCGTCCCACTTAAAATGCTCCTGCATGGAATGAAGGGTCTCTGAAAAAGAAAAATCCTCAGGAGGAGAAGCAGGAGGAGTAGAATCATCCACATCAGAATCAGAATAAGGAGAATACTCCTGCAAGTCTTCAGCCGAAGACTCTGAAACATCTGAAGCCTGCTCAAAACCCCCAAATCAGGTTCCACCCTAGGCCTCTTATCAGGAGGGGGCAAAGAACCTCTAATCAAAGTAATCAAATCTTCTGCCATTTTAAGCATATGCTTCTTGGGCACAGATCCTGAAGAACTAGGAGTGACACCAACTGAAGCTAAACCTGGCCTGCCTCTGGGAGAAGCCTTGGAAACAGAAGGAGAGGCCTAACCACCCTAGGAAGGGAGGGAGTACAGTAACCTGAGAAGCCCCCTTTAGCCTGACCTGCCTCCTGAGAGGGCCCCATCCTGCAATAACAAGTCTCCCCTGGGACTCCAGAGAAGTGGAAAACCCCCCCCGACACCTCTAAAGAACCGGCGTCCGGCGGACGACTCCTTGCCTGGGCTTAGCTGCTTTGTCCTTGCGCTTCTTGAAGGGCCGGAGCATCCGGCGGCAAATTTTAATTCCCCCCAAGACTAACCTGGCACAATCTAACCTTCTTTTAAAAGTGCGCTTATTGAATCAGCACAAAAAAGACACCCAACAACGCGTGCTCAGGCCCTAAACAAGGAATACACAAAGTATGATAATCTCGCGGTATCTGTTTCCCACAAGAAATACAGTTATTCACTTTTTCTGACATCCGGTAAACCACTGAGGCAAGAAAAACTAAAATATTCCCCAAGGGGCCCAAAAATTTGACTCGGTCTGAAACTCCCGAAAAAATTTTAGAAGCCCCGGCACTTGCAACCCCCGCATCGGACCATGCGGCAAAAGACTGAGGATATGCGCCCGGGCATGCGCATTTGTACCCTGCGCCCCGATGTCAGTCAACGCCCTTTACCCCAGCCTTATACTTTGATATTCGGGCCGACAGCGGACTACCCAAGTGTAAGGACTGCAGCAATGTGAGATGAAGAACATCAACTGGATTCGGTAACCCCAATCCCCATTCATCTCCATTCATATACAACTCACCTTTTTTCACTGGGTTTAATTTTGAACTCTAAATTAAAGAAAACACCAATTGTGCAATTTCCTTTTCATATTTTTCTGGGAAGATGTAAACATTTGACATATGCTATTTTCCCATTAATACAGGACTCACTATATAAAACATATTTCCTAAATACTAAATTCTGCGGTGGTGGTGTTGGGTAGCATTTCGCGTTGACGTTGCCAGTTCGATTTTCAGTTAGGCTTCTGTGTGACATGCGTGAATGGGCATTTTTATTGAAGGTCGGAGTTAGGGGCCCCGCCAGCATGTAAAACTCTACTGCCCAAACATTAGTGGACCGGAGGTCTGCTGTTAACGGGGAAAAACCAAAACACAAACAAATAATGTCCTCCAGAGAAGACCTATTTCATTCATTTATTTTATCAAACCTT
>NW_025057759.1:0-5683 GCF_019279795.1 Protopterus annectens | reverse complement strand
CGAGTAAAGATCTTAGATACTCAAAAGTTTTATATCCTTATGCTGTAGAAAGTCCCATACCGTAATATCTTTGATTATTGGGAAGTCTGCAAGATTGATCATTCTATTATTGATCTTGATGTTGGGATTTAAATGTAGAGGTTGAATTAAAGGGAGAATTTGTCAAGCTTAAGGAGTTTTATTAAAGACTGGAAAACCTTAATGTTATGTTTTAATGTAGTACAAAATTTATAGTTACTGAAAAGCTTCTGGAGTTAGAAAGGGAAGAGCATTAGGATTAAATTTATATGTTAAAACATACTGGAACCATAATTTCATCCAAAAAGGAGAGGAATGTAATTATTCTGAGTTAGTTTTGAGATTAACAGAATTCTATTTGCACAAATGATCATATAGTAAAGCTGAAAATTAGGTAATCCCAAACCACCTCTGTCTTTAGGATAAACTAGCCTTCGATAGGAAATCCTGACTGATTTAGGAAACCAAATAAATTTGGCTAATTCCTTATCAAACTTAGAGAAGAGAGCTTTTGAAATCATAGGATTTGCAGTTCTGAACTGGTAAAGGAGTCTGGGAAGTATGTTCATCTTCACTATCGCAGCTTTGGAAAGAAAAGATAAGTTCATTAGTTCCCATCTACGGAGGTCTTGTATTATAATAGACCATGTTTTGAGAAGATTTTTTTGTGTCATGGAAGTTTGGTTATGATCAAAATGAATACCAAGATAATAAATGTTAAAGGATGTCCGAAAAGGAGAATCCGGAAAGTAGTATGGTTTATGTCCCACCGTATTAATAGGAAAGATTTGTGATTTTTTATGATTTACTTGATACCCTGAGGCCTTCGAAAAATTATCTATAGTAGTGATTATTTTACTTAGGTCTGTATTAGGATATTGAAAGTATAGGTTAAGATCGTCAGCGAATGCTGAAAACACCAACTTAGTATTCAAAACTTTTGGAATCGAGTGATGGGTATTTTGTATTAAGTAGAGAAAAAAAGGTTCAATGAACAAATTGAAGAGGAAGGGGGATAGCGGGCATCCTTGTCTTGTGCCATTTATAATTTTAATAGGATCCGACAAAATTTTGTTAATATAAAGATAGGTAGAGGAATTTCTGTAAAGAATTTTAATCATATCAGAGAAACTACTAGGGATATTGAAACGGTCCAAGGTTAGAAATAAAAAGTCCCAGTTAACTCTATCAAATGCTTTGAGGCATCCAAAGTTAACGGGATATATTGGGTTTTATCTTTCTTCGTCAACTGAATCATGGAATCAAGGGTTAGTGTATTGTCCCGGGTGTGTCTTTGCAATGTGAATCCAGCTTGTTCAGGAGAGATTAAAAAGGGCATGATTTTTTTAAGCCTGTTAGCCAAAATTGTTGAAAAAATCTTTATATCAACATTAATTAAAGAAATAGGTCTGTAATTATTAGGGTCTGTTTTATCATGTTTGTTTTTCAGAATTAGAATGGTTTTTGAGGTGTTCCAGTATAGGTCAGTAATACCAAATTTTATGATGTGATTAAAAATTTTTAGCAAAAGAGGGGAGATCATTATATTAAAGGCTCTATAGAAGTCTGGAGTGAAGCCGTCCGGACCAGGGGACTTTCCTAATTTAAGATTTGCGATAACTTCTTGGATTTCTTGAAGAGTTAAAGGGGCAGAGAGCGCGGCATATTGATTATCATCCAGTGTAGGGAACTTTAAAGAGTTCAGAAAGTTCTCCATATATGAGTCCTGAGGTGAGATCACTTTCCTGCCATAGATATCTGAGAATAAGGAAGAGAATAGTTTTATTATTTCTGAGTCGGATTTATATAATTTATTTTGGTATTGGATGATGGAAATCCTTGGATTAGTTTGGTTAGATTTTATGATTCTGGACAGAGTTTTGGAGGGAATTTGTGCCCATTCTGCATAAGTTGCAATACATTTTTGTTCATACGCAGATAAATTTTGCTGGTGAAGTACCAATAATTCTTTTTGAGTGTCACTTATCAATTTATCTAATATTGCATCCGGCACTTTAAATTTGTTTCTTTTCTAAATCAAGAAGTTTCAAGGACAAACTTAGTTCCTTAGATTTATACAGTTTCTTGTAGTAAGAAGCTTTGCTAATCAGTCTACCTCTCAAGTTGGCTTTGCATGCAGCCCATTGAATGTCCAATGGTATTTGCGAGAATTTTAGGTTATTGTTGAACTCTGTTAGAATCTCGTTTTTCTCTAGGATTATATCTTTTTTGTTAAGTAAGTTGTTATTTAAGGTCCGGTTAGCATGATTATATATTAAAGATTTTTTTGATATGTAGGACAGTTTAACGGAGATTCTTGCATGGTCTGATAAAAACCTAGGTTCCATAGAGAAATTAATTATATGTGAGGCTAAGGAATCAGAAATTAGGAAAAAGTCCAAGCGCGACCATGAGTTGTAACATTTTGAGAAGTACGTGTATAACCTGTCTTTGGAGGAAACGTCACTAAATGAAATAGGATCTATAAGATTAAAATCTATTATGAGTTCCTCTAGTGCCTGGCAGGCCTGAAAGTTAAACGAGGAGGATCTACTAGTGCGGTCGCTGTTAGGATCTATAACAGTGTTCCAGTCACCACCTACGATAATATGATGATCATTAAAGGTGGAAAGTATGCTGCGGATTTCTAAAATGAAGAGATGTTGTTGTGCACAAGGGCCATACAAGTTAAGAAAAATAATCGGTTTATTAACATTAGGTAACTGAGAGATAAAATAGCACCATCTGCCATTATTATCAGACTTAACCTCTGTTATTACGCCTTGAAATTCCCTTTTTATTATTATAGCAACCCCCTTTGAATTTGAGCTATCTCTTGCAGTAATTATAGACCTTACCCACTTTTTTTTACTTTCTTTTGACCAATCTTCCTTGAGCATGTGTGTTTCCTGTAAGAAAGAAATACTCGCCTGTGACTTGAATATTAAGTGCATTAAAAGGGATTTTTTGATTTATTTTGTAAGCCTCTTATATTCCACGAGTCAATAGACCACGCCATATGTGTTTATCTTATTTACATAGAAATGTAAGGTAAGTACCCTCTTACTCCTGTAATATTCCTTAGCCCCTGTGATAAAGTTATCATGTAGACTTAGGGGAACAAGTATCTTGGAGACACGCACCACTCTTGTATTTGTAGAATTAGACTCTTGACTACTAAGGCAGCATAATACTTCTTCCATAACTTAAACCCGGTGCCTAGCCACCCCACCTTCCTAAGAGAAGAAGTACTAAAATGAGAATAAAAGTAAGAAATAAAATAAAAGCAGTTACGACTTTTAGCATTCCTTAGGAATAAATCAGAAACAATTAGCCAACATAATAAACAATAAATAAATTGCAAATTAAAGAGCAACGTTTTACATATATACAAATCTATTTCTTTCCAAGCAAGTAGCATATTAACACACTAACAATCCACATCTGGAGCCTCTATATGAGTAGTAGAAGGCTCTATAAGGGAAGATTGCTTATAATAATATTAGTATATGAGAAAAGGATAAACATTAATATAGTTTACACAAGATAACATTAACCCAAACTAAAAATGTGACCCTTAATATCCAGAGGATTGCCATAGCAAGGGTTACATCCTCATAACAATTTACATTGCCTTTGTATGAGAGACCCTTTATTATAATATATCATAATATAAAGGAATAGCAACCTAAGTGTGATATAAAAAGGTATATCAATATAATAATATTGAGTAAACTTGTTTGTGAATGTCATTTTATAGCATTTGGTGAATTTTTATGCATCATAGAAAGATATCTACTTAACAATGCAAATAAACAAAAATTTTTAAAAAAGGGCCCAATGTGGGAAATCTATTTGTGTGAAATATAAGTTTGATTAAGATCAAACCCTCCTTGACTGCCTGTATCCAAACTAATGAGTGCATAGTTTTAATACACATCTCCTGGCTGAATACCATCTGTCAGCCAATATAAAGTAATAGTGTATTTTCATTGAGTTTCAATAAGTAATTCTGTCATACCATTCCATAAAAGTATTATGTTGTATCTAAACATCAATTGTAAACAAACTATAAACAATAAGATACTACCCAAAAGGTACATAAGCTCATAACTCATCTACCTAAAATAGAACATTTACTAGTAACCTCTAATCCTAGGAAAATCCTAATAAACGACATCAAGGTAGACCAGTAACCATTTTACAGAAACATTAAGGCAATAACTACTAATGTGGATGGTTAGTTAAAACCCTAATCTATAACTTTTAAACAGACATCTGAAATGGTACACAAAAATTTGGAGATGATGCATTGTTGTGTATTTCGTGTTACCATAAAGCTGTACTTCAAGAGATTATGCTGAGATGTCTGTTAAACTGTCTTTACAATCAGCTGTTATGGGTCCGCTTCCTTTGTAACTTAGTATGCATAATTGCTAACTAGTATTTAATGACTGTATGAATCTTCATTAAGCAAGAGATGGTCTGTTCAAGCAGGCATGTGTTATGGCAATGAGCGACAAACACTATCCGCCTGTAGAATCGGTGCTGTTTATCTCAGAAACATCTCAGACAAAACTGAAGAATCCTCAGTACTTCATTAAATAGATCATATTGAGATCTGAGGAATAATGAGAAATGGTATTACAATGCTAAATTGGAAGGATGTTGAGATTGTGTAAGAACCAAACGGAAGTCCCTTGAACCTAATAGTTCTATGGAAACAGATAACCACAAGCCAAAGGTTCCGATCTGCCTAGAAGCGACCATCTACTAATAACAGTCATATGGAAAAGAGATTTACTCTGCATACAAACTTTCTAGTAGTTACAAAAGGACTACTCCATTTAAACCAGCTGTACTATTTTTCTTCCGGTGAGTTAAAGAAAAGGGAGAAGATCCATTTTTTATAATAATCATTGATTTGACTTAGGATCTATACTGTAGCATCTTACAAATCAAATGTAGCCTTAAACGCTTTCAAGAAAGCATCTCTCGCTTCTTTTGTGTTTGTAGCTGAGTATTTTATGTCATTATGGGGAAAAAATAGTGTGTTTGGGTATCGCCCTTTAAACTTGATGTTTTTTTATGAGTTCCGCAAAACGGGGCTAGAAGTTGTCTGGGTGTTTTAACAGTTATGGGCAAATCCTGTGATAAAACCCGCCTGTGATTGTTCCAAGTGAAGGATTTTTTTTTTTTGCTGCCGATAGGATTTTTGGGTGTCCTGATAGTTCAGTAGCTTTTGTAAATTTGCCGTGGAGCCAGGGAATTTTGCCTCTTATGCAAGGCTCTATGCCTCTTTCAACAATTATATCGGCCGATGCCTTCTGAGGCCCCAAAAAGCCTCAAATATTTGTTTAGTTTGGAAAGCAGTGTATGGTTTTCATAGGATTCAGGAAGCCCTCTAACTAACACATTATTGCGGGCTTCTTGCCTCTAAGTCTGTCAGTTTGTCTTTAAGTTCTTTTAGGGTTGTATCTTTAGATTGTAGATCCTCGGGGATGGATAGTATGGCAAGTTCGCTGGTTGCGTTTTTTCTCCAAAGAGTCAACATGCTGTACTATGTGGTTTATAGTGTTGCCAAGCTTATTTAGTTGATCGGGGAAATCTTGAATTGCCCCTGAAAGGGTTGGAGGGTAGCTTAAGATCACCAAATGAAAGTTCT
>NW_025057758.1:0-3486 GCF_019279795.1 Protopterus annectens | reverse complement strand
CAATGAAAATTTTCCCAAACAAATTATCACTTTTCCCCTCTTCCATTAGGTCATACATCTGCTGTCTAGGACTGAAGATTGTTTTTTGTTTTTTTGTCAGGATTTTTTTTTTTTTTTTTTTTTTTTTTTTTTTTTTTTTTTTTTTTTTCCCCCCCCCCCCCCCCCCCCCCCCCCCCCCCCCCCCCCCCCCCCCAAAAAAAAAAAAAAAAATTTTGTTTTTCTGCTGTCTAGGACTGAAGATTGTCTTACAAGCACTGTACAATGATATCACATTATCACACCTTTTCCCATTAGGTCATACATCTGCTGTCTAGGACTGAAGATTGTCTTACAAGCACTGTACAATGATATCACATTATCACACCTCTTCCATTAGGTCATACATCTGCTGTCTAGGACTGAAGATTGTCTTACAAGCACTGTACAATGATATCACATTATCACACCTCTTCCATTAGGTCATACATCTGCTGTCTAGGACTAAAATTGTCTTACAAGCACTGTACAATTTTCACATTATCACACCTCTTCCATTAGGTCATACATCTGCTGTCTAGGACTGAAGATTGTCTTACAAGCACTGTACAATGATATCACATTATCACACCTCTTCCATTAGGTCATACATCTGCTGTCTAGGACTGAAGATTGTCTTACAAGCACTGTACAATGATATCACATTATCACACCTCTTCCATTAGGTCATACATCTGCTGTCTAGGACTGAAGATTGTCTTACAAGCACTGTACAATGAATCACATTATCACACCTCTTCCATTAGGTCATACATCTGCTGTCTAGGACTGAAGATTGTCTTACAAGCACTGTACAATGATATCACATTATCACACCTCTTCCATTAGGTCATACATCTGCTGTCTAGGACTGAAGATTGTCTTACAAGCACTGTACAATGATATCACATTATCACACCTCTTCCATTAGGTCATACATCTGCTGTCTAGGACTGAAGATTGTCTTACAAGCACTGTAAATGATATCACATTATCACACCTCTTCCATTAGGTCATACATCTGTTTTGGGTTTTCAAAAGGAAAAAATTTTTTTTTTTGGAAAGGGAATTTGTCTTACAAGCACTGTACAATGATATCACATTATCACACCTCTTCCATTAGGTCATACATCTGCTGTCTAGGACTGAAGATTGTCTTACAAGCACTGTACAATGATATCACATTATCACACCTCTTCCATTAGGTCATACATCTGCTGTCTAGGACTGAAGATTGTCTTACAAGCACTGTACAATGATATCACATTATCACACCTCTTCCATTAGGTCATACATCTGCTGTCTAGGACTGAAGATTGTCTTACAAGCACTGTACAATGATATCACATTATCACACCTCTTCCATTAGGTCATACATCTGCTGTCTAGGACTGAAGATTGTCTTACAAGCACTGTACAATGAATCACATTATCACACCTCTTCCATTAGGTCATACATCTGCTGTCTAGGACTGAAGATTTCTTACAAGCACTGTACAATGATATCACATTATCACACCTCTTCCATTAGGTCATACATCTGCTGTCTAGGACTGAAGTTTTCTTACAAGCACTGTACAATGATATCACATTATCACACCTCTTCCATTAGGTCATACATCTGCTGTCTAGGACTGAAGATTGTCTTACAAGCACTGTACAATGATATCACATTATCACACCTCTTCCATTAGGTCATACATCTGCTGTCTAGGACTGAAGATTGTCTTACAAGCACTGTACAATGAATCACATTATCACACCTCTTCCATTAGGTCATACATCTGCTGTCTAGGACTGAAGATTTTTTACAAGCACTGTACAATGATATCACATTATCACACCTCTTCCATTAGGTCATACATCTGCTGTCTAGGACTGAAGATTGTCTTACAAGCACTGTACAATGATATCACATTATCACACCTTTTCCCTTAGGCTAATTGCTTCGGGACTGAAATTGTTTAAAACATTAAAATTTCCATTATAAACCCCTTTTCCTTAGGCTAATTGCTTCGGGACTGAAGTTTTCCTTACAACCTTAAAATAATAAATTAAAACCCTCTTCTTTAGGCTAATTGCTTCGGGACTGAAAAAAAAAAAATTTTTTTTTTACAAATTTTTAATTTAAATTTCTTAAAAACCTTCAATAATTTCCCCCTTTAAGATTTTTAAAACCCTTTTTGTTACATTTCAACTAAATTTCAACCCCTTAATAATTTTTTCAACCCTTTTTGTTACATTTCAACTAAATTTCAAACCCTTCAAAAATTTTAACCTTCAGGATAAATTCCAAAAAACCCTAAATTGAAACTTTAAAAAAATTTCCCTTTCAACCTTTCGGGAAAATTTTAAAAAACCCTAAATTGCAAACTTTAAAAATTTAAACTTTCAGGATAAATTCCAAAAAACCCTAAATTGAAACATTCTTATAATTTTAACCTTCAGGATAAATTTCCCCCCCTTTAAATTGCAAACTTTAATTAAATTTTAACCTTCAGGATAAATTTCAATTTAAATTGAAATTTTTAAAAAAATTAAATTTTAACCTTCAGGATAAATTTCCCCCCCTTTAAATTGCAAACTTTAATTAAATTTTAACCTTCAGGTTTAATTTTCCCAAAAAATTTAAATTGAAACTTTAAATTTAAATTTAAACTTTCAGGATAAATTTCCCCCCCTTTAAATTGAAACTTTAAATTTAAATTTAAATTTTTTGGATAAATTTTCCCCCCCTTTAAATTGCAACATTCTTATAATTTTAACCTTCAGGCAAATTTTCCCAAAAAATTTAAATTGAAACATTCTTATAATTTTAACCTTCAGGCAAATTTTCCCAAAAAATTTAAATTGAAACTTTAAAAAAATTTCCCTTTCAACCTCCAGGCAAATTTTCCCAAAAAATTTAAATTGAAACTTTAAAAAAATTTCCTTTCAACCTCCAAGTTAAATTTTCCCAAAAAATTTAAATTGAAACTTTAAATTTAAATTTAAACTTTCAGGCAAATTTTCCCAAAAAATTTAAATTGAAACTTTAATTTTTTTAAAACTTTCAGGATAAATTTCCCCCCCTTTAAATTTTACATTTCAATAATTTTAACCTTCAGGCAAATTTTCCCAAAAAATTTTAAATTGCAAACTTAAAAAATTTCTTTTCAACCTTTTTTGGGTTAAATTTCAATTTAAATTGCAAACTTTAAAAAAATTTCCCTTTCAACCTCTTTGGTTAAATTTTCCCAAAAAATTTAAATTGAAACATTCTTATAATTTTAACCTTCAGGCAAATTCCAAAAAACCCTAATTTCAAACCTTAAGAAATTTTTCAACCCTTTTTGTCTTAAAAACCTTCAATAATTTCCCCCTTTAAGATTTTTAAAACCCTTTTTGTCTTAAAAACCTTCAATAAATTTCCCCTTTAAAGATTTTTAAAACCCTTTTTGTTACATTTCAATTAAATTTTAACCCCTTAAT
>NW_025057757.1:0-6525 GCF_019279795.1 Protopterus annectens | reverse complement strand
ATCCAGGAAGAAAGAGGTCTTTTCTCATTAGGCCATCTAAACACCCTTGTCACATGATTGGACAGAATTCAAAAACTCCAATACTGCCCATTGGTTTATGGCCCATTTAAAACTTCCCATACATGTCAAACAGAGTACTCACTGGCCCTCTTCTAAGAAATCTTGGATGAGTGGATGGGAAATAGAAAATTCATCCTGGGGATCACTCCAGTGGCTCCTACTTGAGCTAGGAGGGGTGGCCTGGGAACTGTCGGGTGGTACCATGCCAGGGCATCCTCATGGGCTGGGGCTTGTAGCTGCCCAGGGCCATTAGCCTAGAACACACCCATGAACCTACCCTCTCCATAGGCACATATCCATAGTAGTTCCCTGCCTGACGGCCTCTTTATCTTTCCAGTCTCTCATAACTGCTGCTTCTACATGTATAATTCACTCCTTTCAACCTGTCATAAACATTTCCTACACTCAGCCATTCTTGGCACAAACTAGCTTCCTTAGTAACTCCCTCAGCCTGTCATCCCCACCTCATCAAATCCTACCTTACTTTGCGAAAGTGTAATATCTTCATTTTAAATCTGATTTCCATAATAATTTTATATTCCCTCTCTAAATTAGACCCCTACAAATATTGCTGTCTCTTACATTATTTGCAAAATTTTCTCTGTGGTGCAAGTGTCATACTCTGCTGCATATCATAATAATGATTTTGTCCTGCCTTGCTGACCTGCTTCTTCTGTATAATTTCTACCACTGTTAATATTACTGTAATTAAGTATTGTCTTTTATCTACAATGTACACAATACCTTATTATGCCATTTTTACTAATGAAATATGATAAAGTCCAGGTTTGCTGTCAAAGCACTCATGTTGTTGTCAATCTCAGCTTTCATTCTGTTGATGGGGTCTGGACATCCTCGCTCCACTGCACTTGCTTTAGCTCAGGAACTCCTTACTCAGCCTGAGGCAGCCCCATATCCCATGATGCAAGGCAGTAAGTACCCCAGATCTCGCCACGCTTCTCGCTTGGGAGGTCTTTACTAGCTCCTGGTAAGTTGTTTCCTACCTGCGGGATTTTCAAGCCTCTTTTTAGTCAAAAACTAATTTTATATAGTTTAAATTTCTATTCTATCCTTCCTGATAGAAATTCCTGTCTTTTGAATTTGTTCTTAGTTACCCTTGTCCATCCTCGTGGGTGTTTTTTGCAGTCACCTTTTGGGCATTTCAAGTACTCACCCTACCTTGATCAAAAGCCAGTACCGTCGCAGGTGGCTCGAAGTTTACAGGCGACCTGCATGTAAAAATGCTCTGATGCAGATTGCCGCTCCGCCCGTGGCTGGTCAAAGTCCTCACCCGTGGACTCAAAGGAGCTTGCCCAGAGTCTCAGGTAGGGAGAGGCCAAAACCCCAAGCTTCCCTGTGCTTCAGTGCCTCCTCGCACGCCCGCCCAAATTCAAACCAAAAGAGCCCCGGCCCAAAGCCTGCCTGCCCGCGGCCCGCCCCACCAGATCTGCCCGCCTGGTGCCTGGCCTGCCCCACTTTGCCGTCATCAAACCGCGCCACGAATTTCAGGTCACGGCCCGACGGGCTCCGGCACCCATGTGGAGACAGGAAATGTGTCGGCCCGCATCGCCTACACCGCTGCTTTGGTGGCTGCATCGGCCCGCTGGCTTCTATACATCGAGGCGCTCTGTCGGCTCCGGAAATCGCCTGACAGGATCCGTGAGGTGTCGCCCGGCGGCATTCCAGGAAGAGGCCCAGGCCCCTTCCTTGAGCCGATACTTTCGCCCGCTTCACCTCTTCTGTCGGAACGGAGCCATCGGAGCCGATCTTCAAGGTCATCCAGGCTGTCTGACCATGACCCAGAGGTAGGCGGGCCATCAGCAGATTGCCCAAGCCACAGGTACTGGGCTCCAATGCTCAAGCAGTCCGTCCTAGCAGACGACTGCTGGTCCACACCCTGTTACAGTTCCTCCTTCCAACTCTACCCCAGAGCTTGAGTTGGAGTTCCTCGGCATAGTTACTGCCATGCTGGAGGGGACGGATACTCCTTCCTGTTCCTTCAGCTCTACTCTTATCTCCTCTTCCCTTAGAGGGATCTGCATCGGCTCCCATGGTCTCCTCCGAGGGGTGGAGTGGCATCGACCCCTTGTCCGGTAACCTCAGCCTTCCCTGAGCCTCCCGGGGCCTTGGCAGGAAGCTCTCGGGGTTCACATCTGGCCCGGATGCTTCCCTTTGGTGGTCCCTGAGTTCCAGCTCTTCGGAGCGGGTTCTCTCGATTCCGCTCTGGGAGGGGAGCATTCGAGGTGATGAAGAGCACACGGTATCAGCTTCTCAGCAGTCTCTCCCTTAGCTCTCCCTCTATTGTACCTGCTGACATCTCTGCCTACTCTCTTTGCTACAGGACCCAGAGATCCTCCGCCTGCAGTTTCCCCTGCATTGAATTTCCTTCCGAGGATCTCCCATGCTCTCGGAGATCCTCCTAGGAAGAGGATCTTGTAAGAGGAAGCATGTAGACTCCCCCCAGTCTGTCACGCCGGATACTGACTTCTGATGAGTCAGGAGGGATCCCCTGGTGATCTCTGAGGATGCCCCCCTTTCTGTGACATCCTAGAACTTGAAATAGAGGGGAAATTGGCCTACCAACAATCCCTCTGAGGATGAGAGACCAACCCCATCCCGCAACCCCACTTTATGCTGGGATTGCAATTTAAAGGCGCGTGGGATACAGCTCCTGACTTCTGTAGAGCCAGTCCCAGGAGGCCTTCTAAATTTACTGTACCGCCCCAGTGACAAACAATTCCTTACCATGTGTCCCTGGCTTGATGCTATGGCGGTGCTGCGCCACCAAAAGGAACTTGCAGATCTCTTCCGCGCTCGTCCATCCTAATAAGGACTCTTGGTGGACTATGGATAGTACGGCAGCCGGATGCCTTCCTCAGCGCACTTGCCAAGTGCGCCGCTGGGAATGGTCTGCCGCTCACCAGACTCCAGAGAGATAGTCCCCGGAAGGGAGCTGGGGAGAAGTGCCCAGGATCCTAAGCAGCTGCAGTCACAGCACATTGCTTCGTAGCTAGGAACCTCCTCAATTCTATTGCTAACTCCTCCATGCGGCACATCTTATGCTGCGATGGAGCGTAGTAGAGCTTCTCAAGAGGCACAGGTGTAGCTCTTAGACGCCAAGCCCATGCCATGGATTTTAAGTGGATCCTTTACAAGGCCTCACAAATTCCTCCCTTTGAGATGGGTCAGCTTTAGTTTGGCCCCAGGTGAAGGAGACCTTGACTCAGGTGCGGAGCAGGACGGGCAAGACTCTTCTGCCAAGGCTGGAGTCCGCTTTTCCACCCTCTCAGGCCATCCTGTGCCAGGACAGAAGGGGTGGTAAGATGTGTCTGCGAAATCCCAAGGGAGTCACTGGATTCACGTACCGCCTACTCTAGAGGCAAGAGGTGGGGGTAACAACAGACGCTCTCGCCTAGAGGCAGAGGGGTCCAAAAACCAGGGAAACAGGGAGCCTCTGATGCTTCTCCCTTTCAGCATCCTCCTCCTGAGGTGCTGTTCCGGCCGTCCCTCCCTTGGAGGCAGTCGGGAAGATTATCACTGTACCTGTGAAGCCTGGGCATTCCCCTCACCCAAGACAGTATGGGTACAGTCGATCATATCCAAGGGTTAAGTATTATTCCTTTCGGAAAGTCCTTCCTCAAGTTCCTCCAGACGTACTCACCTGGTCTAAGTGGACATTGCAGATAGAAATCGCAAAACTACTGCAAAAGAGCCATTCAGCCAGTTAAGCAATAGACCTTATCTTAGAGCCCGGAATCTATCAAGGTTCTTTTTGGTCCTCTAAAAGACGTGGAGACTTGAGACCAATATTAATCTCAGCAGACTCAACAAGTCTGTCAGGAAGACAAGATTCAATGGTCACTCTTCATCAATTCTGCCTCCTTCTTAAGAAGGACAACTGATGTGCCTAATAGATCTCTGTGATGCATCATCACATCATCAAAATTCATAGACGCCTTCCAGGAGATTTCTCCGCTTCGCCGGGGTCCAGTCATTTCCAGCGTTCAGGAGCCCTGCCCTTGGTCTCACTACAGCCCCTAGAGTGTCACCAAAATGCATGGCAGTGGTCACGCTCACCTGAGACGCCAAGGATTCCAGGTGTTTCCGTGATCTCACGCATCAATTCCTATCAGCCACCACTTTCAGGCATCAGCTTATACGCTTGTGGGATTACACACAGACCTTTGTTCCTTACCTTGGGCATCCAGCCAATCCCCCAAAAAGTCATCCCATCAGCCCTGCCAGCCTATTACCTCTATGTATGAAACTTAAACACTGTCTGGATGTCAGCTACCCTTTAAGGTGAACAAAGAGTTTCAGGACATTCAGACTCATGTCAGGATCATTCTGGCCAGCAAGCAGGCAAGGCAGCCAGAATGGTTCTAAAAGTATTAGGTCTCTATGGCTGCGCTATTACTCTTCTTCCTGTTCGATTCTACATGCGCCTCTTCAGTGGATGCTGTTCACACAGTGGTCATAGTAAATTTCTAATGCGCTAACAATACCAGATTCTGTGATACAAAATACGCAAAGAACATCTTGGCTTGCGGATCAAGTATCGCCTCAGGTTCACCAAGGCAGATGTTTTGTACCGCCCCCCGGCAGCTACCAATACCACGGATGCCTCCTGACGGGTGGGGCCACATTGTGGGCAGGATGGTTCATGGACGCGGGCAACCGCTCGGAAAGTACCATCTGCACATAAATGTCCTGGAGATGAGCAGTGCTTTTAATCGCTGCAAGCCTCAACGACTCTCTTCCCGTGAGGGACACCAGGAATCCGCTACAGACAACATGTCTGTAGCCTGCAGACACAAACAGGGCTGTGAACCAAGTCCCACTCCCCTGTGTCGGTAGCGCCTTAGACTATGGCAATGGGCCATCTCCTCTCATCGCTCTCTGGCAGCAACTTATATCCCCTGAAAACCAACATTATAGCGATAGATTGATGGGTGAGCTTATTCTCATGCCTCACGAAAGTGGTCTCTCAAGCAACTAGCAGCGAAGAGATTTTTCTGAATGGGGTCAGCCCATGTTATGCAATTCCTTTTGTTACCCCCAAACAGCAAAATGTCCAGACTTCTTCAGCTCTCTTTCCTCTATCAGCCATCCCCCAGAGACGCCTCTCTGACTCCAGGATTGGCCCCCAGGGACTCTTCTTTTTATGCCTTCCCCATTTCCTGATCCCTCAGGTGATCCAGAAAGCTACCGCTTTGAGAGCCAAATTGATTCTCATTGCCCCCTACTGGCCTCGGCGTTTGGTTCCTGCCTCCTCCATCATCACCTTGTGCAGCCGCATCTCGGACCTGTGCCAGATCTACTGATTCATCAACTGCCAGCTGCACCGTCAACTCTCTCAACCCCAGCATGGCTGCTCCACTTCCTTCCCTAGCCAGGTTTCCTTTGATTCCCAACCCAGTTAGAGATATCATAGTAGTCACTAAAATCCTCTCTACCGTAGCTGACTTTGCTGCCAAATGGAAATTCGCCTTCCTTATTGGGCTAAGGCCTAAAATATTGATCCTTTTACTGCCCTGTTCAGTAGCTCTGGGACTCTTAGCAGAGATTTTTCATGCAGGCTCCTTCTTCCACAGTCAGAGTTCAGTTGGCTGCTATTTCTAATTTCTCATGTTGGGATAGCAGATCATAATATTATGTCCTATAGGCTCTGCAGGGCCTTCTTGAAAGGAATTTTCCTACCAAAAGCCTCCAATCAGGAATCCTCCCTCCCAGTGGGATCTAAATCAGTGCTGACATCCTTGATTCTTCCTCCTGAGCTAGCTGTTTCTTTGTTCCTGAAATATCTTTCTTGGAAAATCTCTATTCCTAGTGGCTATTACATTCGTGAGGTGTCTGAACTTCATGCTCTTTTCGTTCAATTTCCTATTTGATTTTTCACAAAGATGTAGAGTATCTTGAGAATCACCCATCATTTTACTTGCTACCTTCAAAACAATCTGAATCTCAATCCATTGATCTTCCTGTATTTTTCCTAATTCATTCAGATAGAGCTGCATCAAAAGCTACATTATCTGATGCCCACCGGGTCAGCTTAGATATTATTTGGACAGAACAAAAAATTTAGGAAATCTGATCAACTTTTTGTTCTCTATGCGATAATAAAAAAGGCCTTCCTTGTTTCTAAAGTGACTCTTGTCCAGATGGCTTCTTCTCGGTCATCACTGAAATTTATAATTTATCAGGGGAAACAGCTGTGCTCAAAACCTAAAGCTGCCATCTTAACTAGGAGTTTTAGCTTACTTCTACAGCTTCAAGCTAGATCGCCTTTGACACTATTTGTGCAGCTGCCACTCTGGGCCACCTCACACTTTGTTCTCATTACAAATTGGACGGCCTCCAGGGACAGAGCCAGTTTCCTTTGGCCTGGGTACAGTCCTCAAGAGTTTGTTCCATTGGAGCCTATCCAGTGATAGAGGTGCTAGGGGGACGGGGGGTTTCCCCCTT
>NW_025057756.1:0-6081 GCF_019279795.1 Protopterus annectens | reverse complement strand
AAGCCTTAGATGTTTGATCTTTAGCATTTTTCTCTAAATTTGCTTTGGATGATTTTATGAGACTCTTAGTTTTTACTTATAGTGATCAAGGGTGTCATTTAGGATTTGCTCTATCTTGTAGTAGCTTCCCCTTTTGTTGTAGAGTTTGTTTATGGGGGGTCCACCAGACTGGACTGCTTGCCTTTGACAAAGACTTTGTTTTGTTTGGGATTGCCTATCCAGAGCCCCCTGAGGTGTGGTAAAGGCATTTGTAGTGATTAGCGGCTTGAGTACTGTTTTCCTCACCAGGGGCCTTAAAGGAGACCACACTAGTCTTTAGAAGTGTGAAGTCGGCTTTTGAGAAGTTCTTTACTGTGGTCTTTTTATTTCAGGTGGGGGTGGGATGAGGACCTCCAGCGAGATTAGTTTGTGTCTGATCTCACCAGTGAGGGGTTTAAACTCGTGTTGAACATTGTGCTCCCATGTTCGTGATGATGAGATCAAGTATGTTATCTCTCTTGTGGGGATGGTGACTAGTTGTTCCATGGCATTTGAGTTTATGAATTCCAGGAACTTTTGGGCTAGGGTGTTTGGGCTTGAGTAGTGTTCCCAGTCTATATTAGGGTAATTGAAGTCACCTAGTATGATGGTGTTTGGTGATACATTTATCCTCTAGTGTTTTCAGGAAGGCCATGTGAGGTTCCTGAGTTTGTGAGGGTGGCCTGTAACATGCTACAATTTGCAGAGCAGTCTTGCCTATGGTTAATTGCACCTGGATGGTCTCCGATGCATCTGGTCCACCAGTCTTGAGGTGTGGGTGTCCTTGATGAATATGGATACACCTCCTTTCTTGGTATTGTCCGGATTTTGGGGCGAGCATGATATGAGGTAAAACCTGATAGTCTGGGGTGCTCTCAGGGGCCTTGAACCAGGTTTCTGTCACAGCACAGACATCGATGTTCTCCATACTGAGAAGGGCCTCGAGTGCTATTTTGAGATTTAGACTTCTGGCATTGAGCAGCATTACCCTTAGTTTTTTCCTTTTTGTGTTCTAGGGTGGTAGGTTTAGAATTTGAGCCTTCCTTAAAAGGCACTATGGGTGGCAAGAGCCTTTGCCAATATCCGAATCCCAGGTGACAGGTGCAAGCCGTCCCAGCGGCTTGTCCAGCATGTCATCCCAGGCAGACAGACACTGGATCCCCTTTGAATGACACCAGTGTTTAAGCCAATTGTTAAAGCTGATCATCTTATCTCTGTATTGTGGCATCATTCTTGGTGAAGGTAGGATACTGCTCAAGGTCAGGGTCATACCTGCCTGGGCTACATAATCAGGGAGCTCCTCAATGTCTCTTTTCATGTAGTCCAAGAGTTGTCTCAGGTCTTACACCAGCGTGACAATGACTGAGTCATATTTGTACCTGCTGTTGAGAGACCTGAGTGCTTGCGTTATGTGGCGGATTCTAGTGAGCAATTAATCTCTCTTTTCCTGCACTAGACAAAGATCAAATATCAATACAATTGTGTGTGCCATCATGTTTTATAATGGAATATTTATTTGTTTGTTTGCATGCTTTTAAATTATTACCCAAACAGAAAGCAATGCTTGACACCCAGAGGCCGGGTAGGAAGGCCGCAGAAACATATACATGCACTCTATCAACTGTGAAGTAGCTGTCAGCTCGCAACCAGTGCACAACAGGTGCAGAACTAATTGAAAATCTGAGTTACCTACATGGAGCCAGAATATATATCAACAACCAATTCAGCCTCATTTGACCTCCCTCCACCCAAAAGGAAGTACAATCAAACATTATCTCCCATAACTATCACCAGGGGAGCAGGCTTGCAATGCACTTCCAGGACCAACACTGGCATCAATGTGGGCCAAGATATCCCCAGGATGCCTCCTAAATAGCATCAAAAGGACCTATCAGGACCACTGGAGTTTGGATGGCTAAACAGTAGCCTGAGGCAGGCTGATACATGAATGAAGACTGCAATGCCACCCGGCGCACAAGGGCAAGCCATGAATGGGACCATGTTAACTTCAGACCCATAAGCCTGAGTAGTCCCAAAGAAAGCCATGGAAAAGAATTATCTTTGGAAATGATGGACATATAGAAACCCTCCCAACACTGGGATCCACTCATTATCACAGATCTATAATCACTCACTCTATGTGGTTTCTTTTGAGAATATTGAGGGTTTAACAGGAAGAATGGTACATTTCCTTGACTTGAAGGGCATGAACTATATTTAATTTCGTCATTAAACAAACACCTGGAGTTAGATAGAAACCCATATATATTTCTGGATAACTAGCTGGCTCAGATAAGACCCTGCTAGGACAGGAATCCATCTCCACAAAGAGGCTGATCATCAGCAAGTCTCTAATCTTGTAGCAGGGTTCACTTTTTGGAATTTATCAGAAGTCAATGGTAATGTGGAACAGCCTTGCCGACCATGTTTGTAGATGATTGCAAACTAGGGGCTCTTCACAGAACCCCTCAACACAGTAATATCCTACAGAAGTTGACCAATTGGCATTAAATGCCTGGTGTCAGGAGCTAAGGTTTTGAAAACTCGTTAAAAAATGGCTAATAGAGCTTAAAGCCCCACAACTTAAATAATTAATTTATAACACACCCCAAGAACAGACCCAGTAGTCAAGGATTTGAAGACACATGTAGATACATTTGTCTTCCAAACAAGATATGTCTATAGTAAGGAAATTGTTCTATATTGTCAACTTATGGAAATCAAGGAAATGTATTTGGGTCACTGTCCACAGGCCAACAGCCCTTCTGCATTTCTGGCCCACTTCAGACTCCTGACACTTTATATAACATCTTTTTCCAGAGTATAGCAAGAACAGGATATGCACAATAACTTAACATCCACAGAGTTCTCCCAGCAATACAGGGTGTAAATAACATGTCCAAGAGGCATCGTTATCCTAGACTCGCCTGCAGACTGCTTTTGGACAGATTTTATGCTCGGTATATGGCATCTTAGCTCAGTTTGATAAACTATGATTTATTTATTATATTTACCACTTTTGTTTACCAGGAAAGTCTGACTCGAAGCAGAAGCCTAGCCAGTGGAGACCTGATATAAAAAGTCTCCATTACAATTTCTACAAAATGACAAGGGAGAAATTGTACTATATAGCATGATAGAAACAACTAATACAAAGACAAGTAGACCACAAACATTTAACAAACCTATTCGTCACCTTTTATATACACCAATACAAGATATGAGACCATATATAATATATATAATATGGGTGTTCAAAGATAAAGACACTGATAAGTTGAGCAGTATACATGAAATATCTCGTTTAAAAACAAGTGGACACTAATATTTTTAACTTGTTGAAATGAAGCCAGAAGTTTCTCAGTGATATGCTCAAGCAATACATTTTGAGTGGGAGCACTGAAATACTGAGACATTTTGCCTATACCCAGTTCCACCGGTAGATTCTCATCTAAACATACATTGTAAGCAGGAAACCATGTCCCGCATTTCTCAGATTTTAGTAGTAATGGCTTTCCCGCATATACCTAAGGATATGCAGCGGCCTCATCTCCTTCAGACATTGATATGTATTTTATTGGTACCTAGTTTTTAATGACAATGTGGAAGTGAATGTTTAGAGAATATTTGATGAGTGGATTCATAAACCAGGAATGAATTTTCTATGATTGTTGCTGGGTGCTGTTTCAGAATGCTGTTGTTATTCAAATATCTGAAGTAAGATGCGTTTCACCTTCATTGCTCTTTCGAGAATATGTTTATGTTATTTCAAACAGATTTAATAAAATGCCGGATACAGCTGTAGAAGGACCACAATGCAAAGCGTTCCCATTGGAATATTTGTCAACTAGTGCTATAACATCTGACACCTCTTAATTACCCCACAGGACCCGTTTTTTTGATAAACGCTGTTTTGTACTGCAAACCATGAGGCCTGACACAGGCCTGCTACTGCTATCTTTGTGGCTTGGACGCTTGTTGATTTTGTTACTGTTCTGCTTGCTTGCACAGCTACCTGACTGTTGCGGCCTGCTGATGTATTGTACAGAACTGACTTTGTTGTACTATGAGCTCTATGACTGCAGCTGCTCTTTCTGCATTTAGCTGGTGGGGTACTAGTAATGCTGTTTGGTGGCATAGGTTGGAGGTGCTTTCATCGCTATACTTTTGTCATTATTTATCAGTGACAAGTATCAAAGCTTGATATATGAAAATGAATGAGCTCTGAAACAGGGATATTGAAGAAAGAGTGTAAGCACTGTTTTCATTTCATTATAGCACATTTTTGTTGTGTTGAGCCCAATATAGGGAGAAATAATATATGAGTAGCGGAAGCGATGAGGAATGGCAGGGATTGCACTCAAAATGCTTATTTTTAACCGGGGGTTATTCACACAGGTGCCTGTGTTAGTCACAGGCTTCCATGCTGGAAGTGTAAGTGATAGCAATGCCGGCTTTATCAGTCGCATATATCCCCTGCATAGTGCGCAGTTGCCTCATAAATAGCTCGCGATACCTGGCGAATTACAGGCGTTCTTCCTACCGTACAGGATATGCCATACTGCTGGGTGGCTATGCTGGCTCGGTTGCATTCTGTAGTTGGCTGTGCATGTATGTGAATGCATCTCGTGTTCCGGTTGTTGACTGGCTGTGTTATACTGCTGCTTTTGGCATTGCATATTGTGCAGGTGTTACAGGTTGACATCTTGGCGTTATCTGTTCATTCTGTGGCAAGCAGTTGCTCTGCGTGTTAAACTGCTGGCTTTGGTGGTAGTTGGCTGGAATGCATGTCATCTAGCTATTGTTTGTGTTGTACTACTGCTACTGGTTATTTTTTCAGGTTTCACAAAACCTGTTGCACATTTCATGCCCTTCCATTGCTTGGTGTGACTACATGAGCTGTTTTCTGTTTTTTAGTCTCTATCACACGGATAGGTATATCATATATGTTTAGTACAGTAACAGTAGCTGGGGGACACACCACACCTACCACTTGACCAGCCTCCCATTGCTGCCAGGTTTACTTACTATTCTAGTTACCAAATGTTATGTCTCATTGCTAAACTCCTCTGTTTTTCTGTGTTACTCAAAGCTGTTTAAAACAGAAGGCACTTATGACCTATTCTGTGGGTTCTGTTTTATATTTATTTACATTGCACACAGCAGTTCAATATTAGTACATTTAAAGTGAAGTGGAACGATGTATTAATGAAGTTTAGGCATAGTCGCCATCTGTGGAAATCCCACCCTGCTTATACAAGCAGAAAATAAAAAGAATATTTTAATTTGTGTTATGATAGCTATCCACGGATACATCAGAATAACAGATTCCTGTGTGTCACCTTCACAGACAAAGAATTTTTGACAGCACTATATATGTTCTAGTAGATTAATGCACAGATACACAGCAAACACAACTGTCTCGCATTTGCTTTGGTGTTTAAATAAGCTGTGTCACAAAGACTTAAAGTATCAAAAAATACCTGGTAAATTGAGCCAGACTGTATGAAAGATTTGATGTTTTCATTCATAATTTTTCCATTTTCATCCAGAATGAGACAATTTTTTACGGTCAGACTTGTCCATTATTACCATTCTCAAAAGTGAAAAAGAGAACACTTTTACCGCATGAGCTCAGTATCCTGACAACATGACGTCAAACATTCTGTTACTTGATTGCGCTGGTTATTATAGTAATCTCCAATGCAGTGGTCGGGGCACTTATCAAACTAGTGCTTTGTCTGCCGTAAATGAATAGCACTAATCAGCGTAAGTGTACTGTTTGCGTCAATTTTTTTCTACCATTCTCTCAGTCTGAGATGCTGCTCTAGAGATTCTTTGTTTTGATTTACTCACCACAAAACACTGTATATTAACCACAGACAGCACATAACCATCTAGACAATAATATGTTTTAATTGATAGATTATTGGTATATTGCTAATTCAAACATCTTGGACCTTGAGACATATACACATTAAACTAACAGCTGTACAGGTACTATAGAATATATCAATATAGTAAAATAGTTACCAACAAATACCTCCAGTCCTATCTCATCAA
>NW_025057755.1:0-6166 GCF_019279795.1 Protopterus annectens | reverse complement strand
AAAAGTCTCCTCGCTGTTCTTGTTTTTTTTAATAAAAAAATTTTTGGACATTCCTTTTGTACCAATGTGGGAAAAAAAAGTTCAGCGAACGGGCCTTTCCATCTGGCATATTGTGGGATTTACAACAGGTATAAGCCATGCAATCAGCTTGCACATTTTGGAATATCAATGGGGAGGTCATTGTATAATTCTCAATATCCTATGCAACAGGAAACATCATTTAAACATTAATCCATTTGCTTTTACATGATCAGTAAACCTGTATTTTAACTGTTTTTCATTTCATGCGATTCAACTGTGCAAAACACAAATAAGAATGGATGACATAAAATAATAAGCAAGTATACTTAAGAAATAGTACAACAATGCTCACAATATTTTTAGCTGAAGAAGGTACAGTTTTTCAGCATTTTCTTTAAGGTAAGCAATATCTTCATGGTAGGTAGCAGACATGAGAATGACATACATACCAGACATAATTTTCATACTCGTAGATTATTTTCAATCAGACAAGCTCTTCTGAGTTTTGGAGGGGCTGTCTTACCACTAGAAGGGCAATATCTGTTACAGAATGACAGTTATTTACCTGGTTCTTCTTTAAAATTGTTGTTGTCATCAGATCTTCTGTTCAGCCATTGGAATCTCAAGTACTGCTTTAGTGCCGGCTTGTCCACTTCTCTTTCATTGGATGGTGTTTAACATTCCTAATTACAAAGAGTTTTGTGACTATTGTCTCACCATTCTATGGATACATAAAATAGTAAGCAAGTATACTTATGAAATACTACAACAATGCTCACGACCAGTGCCTTGGATCCTTGTCTATCAGAGTGGGTTTTGACCATTCTTGACATTCTTAGTCTAATGATTTATCAGGCACTGATTTTATCTTTGTGATCAGAGATTTTTCCATTGAAACAGACCTTGTTATCCCTTGCATCTTATTTAAAAACTATCTTAGGTCTGGAACATATTTCTCATAATCTTTTGCCCGGTCTCTAATCTTCCTTTCTTAGGAAGGGATATTGGAGGAGTTTGGTCTTTAAAACATGTTCAGACTCATTTATATAATAGTCACTGGGCTCATGGGCTCATTCCATTCTAGGTTTAGCACTCTTTGATAGTTTGGAAACTACTCTTTTGTTTGGAGCAGTTAATGATCTGTTAAAGACTAGACAAAAGCACTACTATTCAGCAACGGATCTTCCTAGATCTCCCCAGTGACTTCTTTTAATATTTTTTATCATGGCCTACTGACTGAGCAATTATTATTTTATTCCTTGTGTCACTTTCTATGGTTTCTTTAAAATGGCTTGCATCTTTTCTCTCTGGCCATTTATAAAAAAGTGTGTTCTAGACTGATTTCACCTTTTTCCTTTCTGATGGAATATGTAACCACAGGACTCCTGTCTTAATGCCATTAATGCTGATCATGGTCTATGTACTTCCATTACGGAAACTTACCAGGGTGAGGGATTTAGAATACCACAGTTTTACAGACAACATCCTAAAATTCTACTTTTCCTTTCTTTTCCACCATAATGAAAATGTGCAAGTGTCTGTGCCCTGGCTGATGACCCTAAAGCCATCCATAATTTCCTTTAATACTTTCTGTAATTGGTTGAAAATGAATACCTAGGAAAACCAAGGCTATGTGCAGTTCATGATACCTTTGAAAATTTGTCTGCACCTCAAAGCCTGCCTCAGTTTCATCTCACATTGTGTTAATAATAAGCTTTTGTTCTTGACAGGGTATGTAGTTCATTTTTCTTTGGATGGTAAGTTAATTCAGGAATCAAGTGTCAGCTGTTGTTAAATTCATCCTTTTTCCATCTACAAACGCCTCTAAGATTAAGTTATCTTCTTTTACTAGCTGATCTCTTTTAGCGTAGTTTCATATCTTATGTCATTCAAGAATGGATCTGTTGCACTGCCCTCACCTGGCACTTTCCCAACAATGAAATAGACCATCTGTATGGCTAGTGCAGAACTCTTTGCTGGGTTGATTCCTTATCTGTATCTACCCTTACTCAACATACTATACACCCTGTTCTCATAGCCTTCATTGTCTGCCAGTATGTTTTTGAATTGTCTACAAGATTCTGTTTTTGGTATACTTGTCCATTCATGACTTAGGTTTCACTTCTATCAGAAGCGAACTGGTAATGCCATATAACCCTACCTCATGTTCTTGAGACGTCGCATCTCTGGGACTGATGATGGCTCTTTGCAGGTGTGACTTGATGCTTCAGGTGCTCATTCTCTTTGCTTTTCAAGTCTTCGGCCCAGAATGTACTATGTCAGTAGCTTAAGGAGTGCCCATCTTGGCATTGACTTTTACAAGGTGCTAAAATCCACCTTTTGAAACTGCCCCTTGAAGGAGTGTGATAACTCATTTTAACCTAATGTTAACATTTCATTCTTTTATTTCACCATTGTTTTAATTGTTTTACCTGTATTGCTTTTGTTTCCATTATGTGTAACCAGTGTTTCATTATAAAACTTTGGCTGTCCACATTAATCTTGCTGTCATATGCGTGGTGATAAGTAACATTAACTGCATTCATGCTGTTCATAATCCAGTACAACCTAGGAAATTTAATTGTCTGATTTGTTTATTTATTTATTATTTATTTAAATTTGCTACTGTGGCTAGAACACCAGTCAAACAATTACGGATTACAGGCCCAGCCCGGGTTACATTCTAATCCAACAAAATTATATACAGTATACAAACAACAGTGGTTTGCCTTAAAAGTAAGTATAAAACAATTTGACAAACAATATATACATAGAAGATCTAACAAAATAAAAATATTTTGGAGTTAAGTAAATGGAATAGAAAAGGTGGACTAGAGTAAGTTAAACTAGGAGAAATATAAACATTGGAGGTATGAGTAGCAGTTACTATGTTAGGAAAGTTAAATAGAGATCAGTAAATGTGGAAAGAGGAGATTAGATTTTATGTAGGGGTTTAGACAGAAAGTGGTGTAGGCCGAATACAGTTTAGATGAGTGACTTAATCTGTTGATCAGATTTATAAATGGTAAAGGTGCAACTAGTAGGATATATTGGCTTATGACATGTCCTTATATGACAGCTCTATCAAACCGTTTTATTAAATGCCGTTTGAACTGTAAACAAGGAGTAATTTGGTGATCAATTAAATCAGGAGGAAGTGGCCGCTATAATGGAGCCAGTAGAGAGATGCAATGGCTAGTAGAGTAAATTTGAGAGAAGGGATTTGAACCCGGCACCAGCTCTGACTTTGCTTTGAGGTTATGTTTTTTTCCGGCAGTAAAATTTTGGAAGAGAAAGGGGAAGATGTGTCAAGTTTGGAGCATTTTGAAGAGTAAGTAATTTAGAAGAGAATTTGATCTAGCCTGTACTGGAAGCCACTTAGCCTTTTGAAAGAGTAACATTAAAGTGATGTCTATTCATGGTGAGTTAGTTATGAATTGATTTATTTTTACTGAAGACGGCCTGGAATGGTGGCAGTGTTTTTGGATAGAGGATGATGCAAGCAACAGGAGACCATGCTCAAGAGATGGGTGAAGAATGCTTGCCCATAGCAGCCCCTAGATGTGAGAGGAAGTAAGATATTTCATTGTCCCAGAACAATAGACTATTGATCTTGGCTCTCAACTTTTCTATGTGCTCATGGAAGGTTAGTGATTGGTCTAATCAGATCCTCAAATATTTAATGGAGGTACTGTCACGGGATTGTTATACAGGCAAGAATATTAAAGACTGGGGGTTGGATAATCCTTTATGTGTGCCAGATAGCATGGACTTTATTTTTGGCATTTAGCAGTAGATTATTGGAGTTTGACCAGTACTGTAGCTGAGGAAGGTCCTTATGAAATTGAATTTCAGTTGCATGAAGTAGCCAGGGACAAATAGATGACCATATCATCTACATAAAGAAATCAGGGAAAGTGATACAAATTTAGAAGTTATGTACTCACCATAACGTTCCATCTGAGTAGGTGACTTCATTTGGATGCAACCTGTGGGTATCGGATCCACCTCGATCCGGAAATGGCATTTCAAAAGCTTAGGGCTCCAAGTCTAGTTCTCCCTTCTTACCCATAACCCCTTACAAGCCCTGACTGACCAGATTGCTCATATAATACTAACTACAGTACCTGAACAAGCATAAATACTTTCATAAAGGTCAGGGGATGGATAGATGACATTCAAATGAAGTCACCATCAGATGGAACGCTATGGTGAGTATAACTTAAATCTGAAGTAGGCAGACTTCATTTGTTCGCAACGCATGAGTCTCGCCACTGAATCTCAAGCGTCAGCCATGGAAGGATGTTCCGAGCACCGCTGAGCCAAAGGATGCTCTTCCCCTGGAAACAACATCCACCTTATAATGAGAAATAAAGGTATGAGGCGCAGGCCCAAGTGGCTGCCAAGTAGATATCATCCAATGACACACGGACTTAAAGGCGGCTGACGCGGAGACTGCTCCCAGCCAACCCTCTGGAGGAGCAGTCTACCTGTGTCATAAGCCTGCAGAAGACAATTAGCAATCCACCTCAATAGTGTGACTTAGAAACTGCTTTACCTGTAAAGCCAAATTAGTTAAAGGAGACCTAACAGTTGATCTGATTGCCCAGACCAGCTGTTCTGTGAATATAAACGTAATTGTTCCGCGAACACTCCAAGGAATGCAATTCTATTCTCCTTTGTTTGGAGTACTTGGGAAAACACAGGTAAGTTGATTGATTATTGATAGGATTCTGAAGAGACCTTTTGAAGAAAAGATGGATTGTCCTGAGGCACACCCCATCTGGAAAGAAGGAAAGTAGCATGGTTGACGATGAGCCTGAAGTCTGACACTTTCATTGAAGTGATAGCTACCAAGAAGGCAGTCTTCCAGGAAAGGCACTTTTGTAATCTGTAGAAGCTGCAGGCCTGAAATGGAGGAGCAGTAAGGCTTGCAGAACTAAAGATAGGTCCCAAGGCGGTACAATCTCTTTGACTGGAGGCTCAACAAAAACTTCCCTTTTAAGAAAGGTTTTGCACAATTCTCAAGCCACATGAGGGGAGCTAACCCCATGACCAATGTGATAAATGAGATGGCTGCCACTGTACCTTAATCGCGGGAAGAACTTGCCCCTGATGAAAGAGGTCTGTTAAAACCAGCACCACGCATATGAAAAGGGAAAAGGATCCAAACTTTTCTGAACTTCAAATAGAGAATCTCTTCCATTTACCCTATAAACCTGCCTAGTGAAGGCTTATGAGCTGCCACTAGATGGCCTTGACCGTGACTTAGATAAATGAGTCCTAATCAAGGCGATGGGAACTGGAGCAGCCAAGCTGTCAATTTCAGGGTGCGAGATTGGGAATCAAAATTCCCAGAGGGTGGGGAGATGAGATCCGCCGGGAATCGATCCAGAATCCGTGGATTCACTTTGTGAGACCATACAAAGGGGAACCAGGGTTGATGAGGCCAGAACGGGCAATGAGAACTGGCCTGCTCCCCAACTGCTTTCTGCAGAAGCTCTGCATCAGAGGTATGAGGTAGGTACAAGGAGACCGAGGCCAAGCATGCACCAGCGCATTCTCGGGATTGCGAAAGCAGAGTCAGAAATTGTCGATTTGGCGCTTGGAGTGAGAGGCAAAAGATCGCAACAGGCTGCCTCAAATGGCAAAAAAATCTTCTTCTACTACCTGAGGATTGAGAGACCACTGCAGGGAAAGAATGGTGCCACTGAGTTTGTCCTAGTTGATGCTGGATTTTCCGAATGTGCGCTACAAGAAAGCGCTTGGTGGAAAATTGCCCATTCCCAGACTCTCATGGCTCTTGACAAAGGGGATATGGTTCCTCCTCGTTTGTTGATGTACTGTGACCACCACATGTTGTCTGTCTGAATCATAATAGTCCCTGGAAGGAAGAACGTGGTGAAGCGTTTGGCAACGCTTAGAGCACAGCCCTCATTTCCAGGACATTTATATGCAACTAAGTCTCTGTGGGAGTTCCACGTGTCTGGACAATCTTCAAGAGAATGCCCCCCACCAGGCCCGTATCACAGTGGTTCGGTGTTGCACAAAAAGGTCTTCCTGTCAGAGGCTCCGGAGATCGGGTCACCAAAGAAGGGATGCTTTGCTGACCAACATTAAAAAAGGGGAGTGGGTTGAGAGAGAA
>NW_025057754.1:0-6528 GCF_019279795.1 Protopterus annectens | reverse complement strand
GGCTGATGACACCCATCAGAAACGCACACACCTGAACGGAACGCCATAATGAGGCACAAAACACGTAATGTAATAGAGCGTGTTGCTGCTGCCAGTTCCGTGTCTGGACACATCTGGTGGAGCCTTGCAGACACACCAACTACATGTACCCAAATTGTCATGGTATGTGCTATGCTACATAATATGATCTAAAACAGCTGCAGCAGGACCAGCATAGGGCCGGGCCAAACAGCCCCCCACCATTGCCAAGGCCAACACAGGCAGAGCGTGACTGGAGGAGGAACAACCTGAGCCTGCCCCAGTAGGCAGAAGGAGGCGTGCCCAGTATGCCCTGGCCTTGGCAAAGAGGCAACGCATAGCACATACACTGGCTCAGTAGGAACCCTGGGAATGATACCCCCTCTGACTCACTCAAATAATAACATGGATGCCTAAAATGACATGACCTGCTCACAAACATGTACAGGGAAGTGTAATATGTGCATCCGACAGAGGCAGCCCTGCAGCACCACCTGAGGCATGAATGCTATGTATTAAGTAATATAACACCATGTACTATATGCACACCTGAGCACCCTGACTAACATCCACCCTCACCAAGCATGAAGCCACAAAATGATGATGGGATGATCAAGTGCAATAACTGGCTGAAGTAATGCAGTTAGTCAAAGGGGAGCCAATGTGTTTCAGGCTGGGAAGACATGCGGAGCTTGACATGATGCACCACCTGCTAGGGGTGGCGTGCACCTATCATGACATGCCCCATGGATACTGGCAAAGGCTGTCAGTACCCACAGCATGCCCTGAATAGGTAAGTCTCAAAACACAAACCCACCTTCATAGGTTCTACAAGGGATAGGAACCTAGATGTAATGCTACCCAATGACAGATGTATAACAGCAAGATGTGTGCAGTGTAAATGCACACAGTATGGAGAATGTAGATACCAGTCCTGTAATAGAGAACTGGGTCAAGGCTCACATCAGCACCCTAACACTACCAGGTCACACCTCATAGGTTCATAGGTTAGTACTAGGCTAACTGCATGAGCCATTTTAAGCCTAGCCAATCCCTTGTGAGACTCAAACCCAGCACCTTGTGTTTGTAAGTCAAACACCTTTACCATTAGGCCACCCTCTCAACCCCTACTGTGCTGTACAGCCGCAAAACATGGAACAAGCTACAAAAGGAGGGTGACTAGCAAGAAATGGCAAGGATAACCACACCCCCATGTTGGTACCACAACAAGAAGCAGCATAGATTAGCCATGGTCAAATACCAATGGCTAAAACCGCCTCCCAGTATATAGCCTGCTGCAGACTACTGTCCTAATACCAGGAACTACACCTGGCCTATGTCGGAATACATGAATATATCAAGCCCCCCAAACCACATTATATTGCTTGACTGAAAATACCCAGACATACACCGGGAACATTATACTAGCACCAACACAGTAGGAGAAAATTACCCAGATTCCATAAACCAAAATGCCCAGGAACAATGTACCACTCCCACAAGAGGGGTAAGCATACTGGATGTGATAATCAGCAACATGTGTACTGGGTGGCAAGATGAGAAGTGTACCCCTCACTGGTAAGACCAGACCATAGAGTAATCACACTGGATATACACATCCTGACCCCAGTCCATGGCCAGAATACCACAGTGAAAACATGTAAAGCATAGGTTGCAGCCCTCAAAACCGATGTTGAATCCACAAAAGTACCTGTGCAAGTGCAGAATATGGGACACACCACAGAACATGTTATACAGGCATTCCATGAACACAGCCAGGAATGCTTGGAGTATGCAATCACAAATAACAACAACACACAATGCCATACACGCAGACATCTGGCATGCTGGCCTCCAGCCATTACCAAACCATGCAAGAGAATGAGGAAGCTACCACATGATAGAGCAAACATAAAAAGGGAAGTAATCACTGACCAGTAGTATGGCAATAACATATGTCCACACATACAATCCACTAAGTCCAGCCACAACAAGTAGAATCTGTGAATCCAGAGGCAATGTGACACCAGTCCCAAGTACACAGACAACCACAACACCCCCCAATAAATACAAATATATGTGATAGATGCATCCATGTATCCAAACCAGAGGTTGAGCTCCACCAACTCAGTACTGTCAAAACTAGTCAGGAGGAGAAGGTAACCACATACACCACAAACCCAGTCCCACATAGACCTACCACAACTGTAAACCAAGCACATAAACACAGACAAATTTTCCGGAGGCCTTAATTACCAACACTCCACACCAACACAAGCCTCCATAGCAGATCACAAGCAACCTCTACCTTCAAACATAGCACATGCAACAATAGTACGCGTGTGCCAAACAGTCACAGGCCCGAAGGAGAAACAACATGCCTGATACAGTCGTAATAGGTGTCTGTATAGGCAGACACACTGCTGTCCCACTCACCAGACTGAACAAGGAAAGGGTAGAGAGCTGCCTGTAGGCTGCCACAAAATGCCCCATAACACAAGTACGCAGGTCACCCCAAAGCAAGCACAAATATGATGCACTCAATGTCCATGCTGGTGTGAATTATCTGAGATGTACCTCCTGGTCAACATCAAAAGAGACATGGATGGTCCCTCTGAGTATGTAAGGGGTATGACACTGGCTGGGGCAGCCCAGTGTCTGTTATTCTTAAAGTGTATTAGTTCTGGTTTAAGCACTTGGGCTTCAGGCCAGTTATTTTACATTAAGAAGGTTTGTGGTCTGCACTCTTGTGGGAGAAGAGGCTGGACTCTGCCCTTCTGAGCGGGGAATTTCTGGTTAAAGGTTTATAGTGCCTGAATATTTGAACTGTATCTTACTGAAATTGGTACACCTTGTTTGCTGTAGCATAGACTAGATCCAGGCCTGCTGAATCTAGCTTTGTTTATATGCTTGTTGTTTGTTTGCTTGTTATTTCCCTGGGCAGCTAATTCCACCCTGTCTGGCGGCTTCTCAAGCTATGGATCCTAGTGATATCTGCATTCCTTACTGTACTTATTTCCTTGTTCACTTGAAGAAAGTTACTGTTTATTAGTTTGCATTTAAAGTTACCTGTAACACATTGCACTTAAAGTTACCTAGCACTTGCTCACTAAAGCAATTATATAAGTCAGCACTAAAAATTAAAGCACTACACCTCACTCCCCACTGGCCCCTGGTTTCAATTGATAGGAATTCCCAATTATTCTAGCATGTCAAGGTCAGTTGTCAATCTCTCCAGTCCAGCTGAGTGAATCTGGGAATCTTGAGGCAATGTTACAAACTGGGCTCTGTATGTACACAGATTGAACCCTCTCCCTCCTCACTCCCAACAAATTCCAAACACATGTGAGAGATGCAACCATATAGCCAAACTGGAGGCTAAGCTCTCTCAACTCAGTACTGCATAACCAGTCAGGAGGAGAAGGAAACCACACTCACCACAATCCCAGTCCTTCACATAGACCTACCAATGCATAAGCAAACCAAATAGGCACATAACTCACACAAAACTTATACTGAGGAGGCTCTAAACCAAGATCTGCGAGCAGGCAGAGACCTCGAAGCAGACACCCGGCAGCAGCCACCTAAAACAAAACACACGCAGCAAATATTGCCTTATCTCCCACAAAGCTTGTGTAGCCAAATAGTCACCTGGCCTGTAAGACTAAACAACACACCTGATACACTTGTAATAGGGTGACTCTATCGGCCAGAGCACACTGACGTCCCGCTCACCCAGGCTGAACAAGGAGAGGGTCACGGTATAGCAGCCTGTCGGGCGCTTAGTGGATCCACCACATAACACAAGCACTCAGGGTCACCTGGAGTAAAGTACACAATATGACTCCAGTAATTTGTCCATGCTGGTGTGAATGACCTGAGACGTAATACCCTCCCTGGACCACATGAAAGAGACATAAGAGGAGCCTCTCTGAGCATGTAGCCCAGGCCGGCATGACCCTGACCTTGAGCATCTTACCTCACCGCAATGATGCCGCTACAATATGAAGACAAGATGATCAATTTCAACAATTGGCTTAAGTACTGGTGTCATTCAAAGGGGATCCAATGCCTGTCAGCTTGGGATGATATGCTCGACAAGCCCACGACAGTGCCGCTAGGGACGGCTTGCACCTGTCACCCTGGGTTTTGGGATATTGGCAAAGGCTCTTGGCATTTCCTATAGTGCCTTTTAGGCGTAAGGCTCAAAAGACAAACCCACCTCTCCAGGTATCAAGCAAGGATAAGAAACTGTTAAGAGTAATGCTACTCAGCGCCAGAAGTCTAAACTCCCCAAGATGCACGCGCTTAAACTTCCTCCTTAGCATGGAGAACATCACATTCAGTGCAACAGAAACTGGTTCAGGGCTCCCGGTGAGCACCCCAGCACTACCAGGTTATACCTCATACCATGCTGCCCCAAAACTTGGACCGAACCACAAATGGAGGGGAGCATCGATATTCATCAAAGATACCCACACCTCCAGGTTGGTGGCAAAGCAAGCATCAGAGACTATCCATGTGCAACTAACAGTGGGTAAAACTGCCTCCAGTTTATAGCCTGCTACAGACCACCTCTCAAACCCAGGAACCCCACTCGGCCTTCCTGAGAACACTGGAAAATATGAAGGTCTCTCCAAACACCATTATATTGGGCCACTTCAACTACCCAAATATAGACTGGGAGCATTACCTAGCTCCAACACCCTAGCCCAAAGGTTCCAGAATTCCAAACTCAAATGCTATGGAACAACTTGTTACCACTCCCACAAGAGGGGAAAGATACTGGACCTGATCATCACCAACATGGGGACTCTATGCTCCAGACCAGAAGTGTATCCTCACTGGTAAGATCAGACCATAAACTAATCTCACTGGATATTCACATCCCAACCCCACCCCGCTCCAGAAACCACAGTGAAAACTTCTCTAAAGCAAATTTCACACCTCAAAACTGAGGTGGGTGGGAATCCTGGGAAGCCCCCGGGCGCGTGGAAAATACATGCCCAGACCGTGCAGAATCCTTTATAAACGATGGCCCCATGAACACCTTCAGGAATGCATGGATCATGCTATCCCAACAAAACCAAGACCCAATCCTCCAGCAGGCCCCTGTCTGGTGGACCCCAGCCATAAACAAACTATACAATAGAAGGAGGAAGCTACTAAATGATAGAGCAAAATCCGTAAAAAGGAAAAAGCATCACTGACTCAGTATTAGCAAAAACCACGGGCACTCATAAAATTGTCTAAGGCCAGCTCTCGAGAAAGAAATTAGCAATAGGACACTAAGGATAATTACAAGGTTTTCTTTTAGTTATGTTAGGAACTCTGGTGGTAATTCCAGATATGCTCAGAATTAGTCCAAATGACAAAAATAATCGAACCCAGACATTGCTAACATCCCATGACAAAGGTTCAGTAAACTCCCCCACCAAAAAAGGGCAACATTTATCCCAGCAGAGTGCTGCCCCTGACATCTTCAGATGCCTGGCGGTAAGAGCCGCCCAAAGCAAAAACACAGCATCAATGGGACCAGACGGGTGTCCCGGCTGTGCCTCATGAACCTGCAAGAGCTAAACCCAAAACATAAACTACCGTTCAATCTCAGCCCACTACAGGATATGTGCCTAAAGAGGAAGGGCGTGACAGCAACAGTGTGGTCCTCTCCATGAAGGTAGCTCCACCGGATCCTGGAAACTATTGCCCATAAGCTCGACTAGCTTGGTCTGCAAAAGCTATGGAAAATGATCATCACATCATAAATAAAGATATTGGGGACTCACAGACACTGGATCCTACCCAGTTCGTTGGCTTTTGTTATGATGATCCTGCCTCTAAACCTGGTTGATTTCTTTGAAACAGTCACCATGGCCATTGACGAGGGAAGGTGTGTCCCACAGCCTACCTGGACCCCAAAGCCTTCGACAATACCCCACCCGGCATTATAGATAAGCTCACCAGCAAATATAAACCCCCATGTCACTAGATGGGCAAACTGGCTCAAGGACAGAACCCACATGGTTAGAATTGCTGGAGCCATGTCAGACTCCAAACCAGTTACAAGTGGTGTCCCACAAGGCTCAGTCCTGGGACCTCTTTTGGGATATATTTGAGGTACAGGCCAACACGGAAGGACTGTGGCTGGTTGCAGATGACAAATGCCAAATCACTCTCCAGCCGACACAAGCAGGCTCCAAAAGGGGCCCATAGAAACAGACCACTGGTGGGGCCATGGCCTGAAATACCAAAAAATGTATAGTCATCCCCCTTTTGGGAAAACAGTGCCACAAATTACCACATAGGGGGAATCCATTTAAAAAGAAATAATTAGGACCTGGGGTCCCAAGTTGATAGCAATCTCTCATTTGAAACCACCCCAAAATGGTTAGAAAAAAATTTTTTTTATCCCACCCAATCATGGAGGGGTTTACATCTAGAACAGGGGGGTCATTTCTCTTTACTCATCCCTCATCAGGCCCATAATTGAGTAAAAGCCCTTTGGGATGT
>NW_025057753.1:0-6002 GCF_019279795.1 Protopterus annectens | reverse complement strand
TATGATGCTGCTAGATACAATGTTTTACCTTAGGTGATTTTACATCATCAGTTTTTATTTTTGCATGCATGTGATGCTGTTGGGTGTAATGTTTAGTAATGTGATTTTACATCATCAGTTTTTATTTTTGCATGCATGTGATGCTGTTGGGTGTAATGTTTACTTAGGTGATTTTCCATCATCAGTTTTTATTTTTGCATGCTTATGATGCTGCTAGATACAATGTTTTACCTTTGTTGATTTTACTTCACCTGTTTTTATTTTTGCATGCTTATGATGCTGTTGGGTGTAATGCTTACTTAGGTGATTTTTCCATCATCAGTTTTTATTTTTGCATGCTTGTGATGATGGGAGTAATGTTTACTTAGGTGATTTTCCATCATCAGTTTTTATTTTTGCATGCTTATGATGCTGCTGGATACAATGTTTTACCTTTGTTGATTTTACTTCACCAGTTTTTATTTTTGCATGTTTATGATGTTGTTGGGTGTAATGTTTACTTAGATGATTTTACATCTTCAGTTTTTATTTATGCATGCGTATGATGCTGTTGGGTGTAAAGTTTACCTTAGTTGATTTTACATCACCACTTTTTATTTTTGCATATGTGTGATGCTGCTGGATGCAATGTTTTCCTTAGGTGATTTTACAGCATCAGTTTTTATTTTTGCATGCTTATGATGCTGTTGGGTGTAATGTTTCCCTTAGGAGATTTTACATCCTCAGGTTTTATTTTAGCATGCTTATGATGCTTTTGGGTGTAATGTTTACTTAGGTGATTTTACTTCATCCGTTTTTATTTTTGCATGCTTATGATGTTGTTAGGTGTAATGTTTACTTAAGTAATTTTACATCACCAGTGTTTTTTTTTTTTTGCATGCTTATGATGCTGCTGGATGTAATGTTTACCTTTGGTGGTTTACTTCACCGGTTTTTATTTTGGCATGCTTATGATGCTGTTGGGTGTAATGTTTACTTATGTGATTTTTCATCATCAATTTTTATTTTTGAATGCTTATGATGCTGTAGGGTGTAAAGTTTACTTAGGTGAATTAACATCCTTAGTTTTTATTTTTGCATGTTTATGATGCTGGTTGTTGTAATGTTTTTTAGGTGATTTAACATCATTAGTTTTTATTTTGGCATGCTTATGATGGTACTGGATGCAATGTTTACTTAGTTGATTTTACATCATCAGTTTTTATTTTGGCATGCTTATGACGTTGTTAAGTGCAATGTTTACTTAAGTGATTTTACATCTTCAGTTTTTATTTATGCATGCGTATGATGCTGTTGGTCGTATTGTTTACTTACATGATTTTACATCATTATTTTTTATTTTTGCATGCTTATGATGTTGGGTTGTGTAATGTTTACTTAGGTGATTTTACATCACCAGATTTTATTTTTGCATGCTTATGATGCTGTTGGGTGTATTGTTTACTTAGGAGATTTTACATCATCAGTTTTTATTTTTGCATGCTTATGATGCTGTTGGGTGTAATATTTACTCAGGTTATTTTACATCACCAGTTTTTTTTGAATGCTTATGATGCTGTAGGGTGTAAAGTTTACTTAGATGATTTTACATCTTCAGTTTTTATTTCTGCATGCGTATGATGCTGTTGTTTGTAATGTTCACTTTTGGTGATTTGACATCACCACTTTTTCTTTTTGCATGCATGTTTATGATGCTGCTAGATGCAATGTTTTACTTAGGTGATGTTACATCATCAGTTTTTATTTTGCATGCTTATGATGTTGTTGGGTGTAATGTTTTCTTATGTGATTTTACATCATCAGATTTTATTTTTGCATTGATATCATGCTGTTGGGTGTAATGTTTACTTAGATGTTTTACCTCATCAGTTTTTAGTTTTACATGCTTATGATGCTGTTGGGTGTAATGTTTACTTAGTTGATTTTCCATCATCAGTTTTTATTTTTGCATGCTTATGATTCTTTTTGGTCTAATGTTTACTTAGGTGATTTTACATCACCAGTTTTTATTTTTGCATGCTTATGATGGTGTTGGGTATAATTTTTAGTTAGGTGAATTTACATCAATAGTTTTTATTTTGTATGCTTATGATGCTGCTGGATGCATTGTTTACCTTTGGTGATTTTACTTCACCGGTTTTTATTTTTGCATGCTTATGATGCTGTTTGGTGTAATGTTTACTTAGGTGATTTTACATCACCAGTTTTTATTTTTGCATGTGTATGATACTGTTGGGTGTAATGTTTACTTAGGTGATTTTACATCATCAGTTTTTATTTTTGAATGCTTATGATGCTGTAGGGTGTAAAGTTTACTTAGATGATTTTACATCATCCGTTTTTATTTTTGCATGCGTATGATGCTGTTGGGTGTAAAGTTTACCTTAGGTGATTTTACATCACCACTTTTTATTTTTGCATATGTATGATGCTGCTGGTTACAATATTTTCCTTTGGTAATGTTACTTCACCAATTTTTATTTTTGTATGCTTATGATTCTCTTGGGTGTAATGTTTACTTAGGTGATTTTACTTCATCAGTTTTTATTTTTGCATGCTTATGACGTTGTTAAGTGCAATGTTTACTTAAGTGATTTTACATCACCAGTTTTTATTTTTGCAAGCTTATGATGCTTTTGGGTGTAATTTGTACTTAGGAGATTTTGCATCATCATGTTTTTTTTTAAATGCTTATGATGCTGCTGGATGCAATGTTTTCCTTTGGTGTTTTACTTCACCAGTTTTTATTTTGGCATGCTTATGATGCTGTTGAGTGTAATGTTTACTTAGGTTATTTTACATCACCAGTTTTTTTTGCATGCTTATCATGCTTTTGGGTGTAATGTTTACTTAGGTGATTTTCCATCATCAGTTTTTATTTTTGCATGCTTATGATGCTGTAGGGTGTAAAGTTTACTTAGGTGATTTACATCATCAGTTTTAATTTTTGCATGCAGATTATGCTGTTGGGTATAATTTTTACTTAGGAGATTTTGCATAATCATGTTTTATTTTTGCATTCTTATGGTGCTGCTGGGTGCAATGTTTACCTTAGGTGATTTTACATCACCGGCTTTTATTTTTGCATGCTTATGATGCTGTTGGGTTTAATGTTTACTTAGGTGATTTTACATCATCAGTTTTTATTTTTGCATGCATGTGATGCTGTTGGGTGTAATGTTTAGTAATGTGATTTTACATCATCAGTTTTTATTTTTGCATGTTTATGCTGCTGCTTGATGCAATGTTTCCCTTTGGTGATTTTACATCATCAGTTTCTATATTTGCATGCATGTGATGCTGTTGGGTGTAATGTTTACTTAGGTGATTTTCCATCATCAGTTTTTATTTTTGCATGCTTATGATGCTGCTAGATACAATGTTTACCTTTTACATCATCAGTTTTATTTGGTACGTTTATGATGCTAATGTTTACTTAGATTTTACATCATCAGTTTTATTTTTGTTTACCTTTGTTGATTTTACTTCACCAGTTTTTATTTTTGCATGCTTATGATGCTGTTGGGTGTAATGCTTACTTAGGTGATTTTTCCATCATCAGTTTTTATTTTTGCATGCTTGTGATGATGGGAGTAATGTTTACTTAGGTGATTGTCCGTCATCAGTTTTTATTTTTGCATGCTTATGATGCTGCTGGATACAATGTTTACTTAGGTGATTTTCCATCATCAGTTTTTATTTTTGCATGCTTATGATGCTGTAGGGTGTAAAGTTTACTTAGGTGATTTACATCATCAGTTTTAATTTTTGCATGCAGATTATGCTGTTGGGTATAATTTTTACTTAGGAGATTTTGCATAATCATGTTTTATTTTTGCATTCTTATGGTGCTGCTGGGTGCAATGTTTACCTTAGGTGATTTTACATCACCGGCTTTTATTTTTGCATGCTTATGATGCTGTTGGGTTTAATGTTTACTTAGGTGATTTTACATCATCAGTTTTTATTTTTACATGCATGTGATGCTGTTGGGTGTAATGTTTAGTAAGGTGATTTTACATCATCAGTTTTTATTTTTGCATGTTTATGCTGCTGCTTGATGCAATGTTTCCCTTTGGTGATTTTACATCATCAGTTTCTATATTTGCATGCATGTGATGCTGTTGGGTGTAATGTTTACTTAGGTGATTTTCCATCATCAGTTTTTATTTTTGCATGCTTATGATGCTGCTGGATACAATGTTTTACCTTTGTTGATTTTTACTTCACCAGTTTTTATTTTTGCATGTTTATGATGCTGTTGGGTGTAATGTTTACTTAGGTGATTTTTCCATCATCAGTTTTTATTTTTGCATGCTTATGATGCTGTAGGGTGTACAGTTTACTTAGATGATTTTACATCTTCAGTTTTTATTTTTGCATGCGTATGATGCTGTTGGGTGTAAAGTTTCCTTAGGTGATTTTACATCATAAGTTTTTTTTTATTATTTCTGCATGCTTATAATGCTGCTGGATGTAATCTTTACCTTTGGTGATGTTACTTCACTGTTATTTGCATGCTTATGATGCTGTTGGGTGTAATGTTTCCCTTAGGAGATTTTACATCCTGAGGTTTTATTTTTGCATGCTTATGATGCTTTTGGGTGTAATGTTTACTTAGGTGATTTTACTTCATCCATTTTTATTTTTGCATGCTTATGATGTTGTTAGATGTAATGTTTACTTAAGTAATTTTACATCACCAGTTTTTTTTTTGCATGCTTATGATGCAGCTGGATGTAATGTTTACCTTTGGTGGTTTACTTCACCGGTTTTTATTTTTGCATGCTTATGACACTGTTGGGTGTAATGTTTACTTAGGTGATTATACATCATCAGTTTTTATTTTGGCATGCTTATGATGATGTTGGGTGTAATGTTTAGCAATTGATTTTTACATCACCAGTTTTTTATTTTTGCAAGCTTATGATGTTGTTAGGTGTAATGTTTACTTAGGTGATTTTACATCATCACTTTTATTTTGGCATGCTTATGATGATGTTGTTGGGTGTAATGTTTACTTAGGTGATTTTACATCATCAGTTTTGTCGTAACATGGTACGTTTGGGTGTAATGTTTACTTATTTTTTTGCATGCTTATCAGATACTAGTTCTACGCCGCCGCGTGGGTGTTAGATTAATAATGTTTACTTAAGTGATTTTACATCATCAATTTTATTTTTGCATGCTTAACAATTACTATATGGTGCCGGGTGCATCATGTTTTACTTAGGTGATTTTACATCCCCACCAGTTTTTATTTTGCATGCTTATGATAAGAGTTGGGTGTAATGTTTACCTTTGTTAGATTTACTTACATCACCAGCGTTTTTCTTTTGCATGCTTATAAAGCTGTTGGGTGTAGAATTGCCAGACCTGGAAACGTTTTACATCACCAGCTTTTATTTTAGCATGCTTATGATGTTGTTGGGTGTAATGTTTTATTTAAGCTGATTTTACATCATCAGTTTTTATTTTGGCGCAATACTTGCCGGCGATGATGCTGTTGCGTACCTTGCTTACCTTCGTTGCGATTTTACATCACCGTTTTTTTTATTTTGCATACTTGTTATGCTACTTTTGGTGTAATGTTTAATTCAGGGTGATTTTCCACTACACGCTTATTTTGCATGCTTATGATGTTTGTGTATGTTCTTGGTGATTTTACTTAGTTTTTTTTCATCAGTTTTTGGGTGTAATGTTTCTTGGTGATTTTTACTTTTTTTTTCTCTTATTTTTTGTGAATTTTTTTTTTTTTTATTTTAATTTTTTTTTTTGTGTTTTTTTGGGTAATTTTTTTTTTTCATTTTTATTTTTTTTTTTTTTTTTTTTTTTTGTTTTTTTTTATTTGTTTGTTCTTTTTTTTGTTTTTTTTTTTATTTTTTTTTTTTTTTTTTTTTTTTTTTTTTTTTTTTTTTTTTTTTTTTTTTTTTTGTGTTTTTTTTTTTTTTTTTTTTTTTTTTTTTTTTTTTTTTTTTTTTTTTTGTTTTTTTTTTGTTTTT